>NC_054383.1:100988466-101177980 GCF_017654675.1 Xenopus laevis
GTACTTTTGTCAACCTTATCTATTATGTTACTATTTCTTACTATTATTATTTTTTATTATTATGATTTATTATTATTAAATCTATATTGAATGAACAGCTCTTCTGGAGCGCTAGAGGGAATACAATATTGCAGACATTTACCCTGGCACACTGCACCATGTTAAAAATGGCACTAGCCATCTCACTTGCTGCAAGAAAAGATATGATGGAACCATTAATAGAACACAGGAATTACCAGCAGGACCAGGATGGATAAAACAAGCACATAAGACTGTTTATGGGATTTTGTCCAGGTCATTAAAACTAATATTAAAAGGAAGATGGATATGAGGGGGCTTGGAGTTATTAACAATGTCTCAATTAAAAAAAATAATAGGGGCCAATGTATTTTTAATATGTTTATTATTTAAAATATATATTGATGTAAATCTTGTGTCGCTGTTGTCAATCTTCTAGCTGCCATCGGACCAAGTTTTTCTGCGGGGCCCAAAGATGACATAGGGCCCCTGTACATGTGCCCCCGTCCCTCCCCCGATGGCTCCATGATGTTTTCTTACTTCAGTGCTTCATTCTAAGGAGAATTGCTCAGTGTTAGCCATGGAGATGGTTTTGTATAATTCAAATTTGTTATTTTTTAAATATTTATTTACATTATTTATTCTCATTTTTGCTGCTAATTTAAAGGTAACTATAACTATCAAAAAATAAATTTCTCACATATCATCATTTTATTTTCTCATAGATTTGGCTAGTTCAGTACCTCTGCCCAATACAATCTCACCCTTTATTGGGTCGCTTTATTTACAGAATTAAATATTTATGAAAGCCAGAGAATATTGTATGAATAAGGACAGTAATGGATATGGTCTTACATCAAGTGAACTATAATGAGAATCAACATTCCCTTACCTCTCTGCAGGTGCACTGATATACTTTTCACACCCCTTTCATTCCAGATGTTAGAAAAGTGACAGTAGCTGCTCTGCAGATGGCCTCCAATCCGGATTTTTCTGGGGCATTTCTTTATAAAATCATGGAAGTTGTCACTCCTGGAAAAAAGAAACAAATGCAAAATTATAATTGTTTGTTGAGTCCCAAAGCTGCAAGGCTATTTTATGGAAAGTCCCATTGTGATCTTGATCATGTTACTCTGTGCAAGACAAAGCATAACAAGACAAAAGCTGTTCAAGAAGGTAATTTCCCTCTGATCTGCTTGATTATCTTTTTGCTTACCTAACCCTAAATTATTAGCTTCTACCATAATTGATGTCTTTGCCAACATCTTGGCCTCTTTATTGCTGCCCCAAGATCTTAAGCTAAGCATGCACCTGAGCGGCACATATAACACGTATTTATCTCTTATCAGCAGCATAAAACATCCTAAATATGAACACCAGGGGTCTACTAAACAGTTTGATGCCCAATATGCATAGATATACCAAACTATGTGGCGCACCAGAGACCCCCAATGACAATATGTATATGACATTTCACGGCTGACGCCTGGCTGCTGCAATATAACACTCGGTGTGTGTATTATGCGACATTAGACCAACCTAACAGTACAGAGACCCCAGAAAACCATATATTTTCAGAAAGTACACATTCTGACGAATCCAATATGGGTAAATAAGTGTTTCTACTGCAAACTGCCAAACTGCAAAGCAATGCTGAACGTAACGGTTTTTATCAAATTTCTGAAAATTGTCAGAAAGCTTGAATTTTACCCCATTTATGCCCCCACATTTCCGTAACTTATCAGCATAAAACATCCTAAATATGAACACCAGGGGTCTACTAAACACTTTGATGCCCAATATGCATAGATATACCAAACTATGTGGCGCACAGAGACCCCCAAATGACAATAGTGTATATACATTTTCACGGCTGAACGCACTGGCAGCTGCAATATAAGCACCTGGTGTGTGTATTATGCAACATTAGACCCCGCCTAACAGTACAGAGACCCCAGAAAACCATATATTTTCAGAAAGTACAGCATTCTGACGAATCAATATGGGTAAATAAGTGTTTTCTACTGGCAAACTGCCAAACTGCAAAGCAATGCTGAACATAACGGTTTTTATCAAATTTTCTGAAATTGTCCAGAAAGCTTGAATTTTACCCCATTATATGCCCACACATTTCGTACGTATCAGCATAAAACATCCTAAATATGAACGCCAGGGGTCTACGGAACACTTTGATGCCCAATATGCATAGATATACAAACTATGTGGCGCACAGAGACCCCCCAAATGACAATAGTGTATATACATTATTCACCGGCTGACGCGCCTGGCTGCTGCAATATAAGCACCTGGTGTGTGTATTATGCGACATTAGAACCCCCCTAACAGTACAGAGACCCCAGAAAACCATATATTTTCAGAAAGTACACATTCTGACAATCAATATGGGTAAATGTGTGTTTCTCTACTGCAAACTGCAAACTGCAAAGCAATGCTGAACCTAACGGTTTTTTATCAAATTTTTGAAAAATCGTCAGAAAGATTGAATTTTACCCCATTTATGCCCCACATTTCGTAACCGTTTCCAGCATAAAAATCCTAAATATGAACGCCAGGGTCTACTGAACACTTTGATGCCCAATATGCATAGATATACCAAACTATGCGGCGCGCACAGAGACCACCAAATGACAATAGTGTATATACATTTTCACGGCTGACGCGCTGGCTGCTGCAATATAAGCAACTGGGTGTGTGTATTATGCGACCTTCAGACCCTCACTACACAGTACAGAGACCACAGAAACATATATTTTCAGAAGTACACATTCTGACCGAATCCAATATGGGTAAATAAGTGGTTTCTACTGCAAATTGCCAAACTGCAAAGCAATGCTTGAACATAACGTTTTTATCAAATTTCTAAAATTGTCAGAAGCTTGAATTTTAACCCATTATATGCCCCACATTTCGTAACGTATCACATAAAACTCCTAAATATGAACGCCAGAGGTCTACTGACACTTTGATGCCCAATATGCATAGATATAAACAAACTATGTGCGGCACAGAGACCCCCAAATGGATATATAGTAAGATAAAATTTACAAGGCAAAACAAAATAAGGCAGTAAAGGGTGAAATGCAAAAAAAATCCAATAAAACCACAAAAATCAATTGTTTTTTTTCCAGACTAGTGTTTATCGGCCGTCAGAATCACAGTTTTGAATATTTTAGATGGGCCAAACCAGGTTATAACACGGCTAGAAAAAAGTGAACACAATATATGCAGAGCTGAAATGCATAAAATGGCTAAAAAATGCACCAAAATACCCAAATTGCAACATAATCACCGAAATAACATACAAAAGGTATTTGCACAGTACGGTTAGCGAATACGCTATGCGTAATGACAATAAAACATTTTTTTCAGCCAAAAAAAGAAACGATGCGATAAGAAAAAAAAAAAAAAGCCACAATGCCATGTATGTGCGTGTGCGTGTGTACAAATGGTAAATTACATGTTATGTGCGCGTGTGTGCATGTGCACATGTGTGTAAGTGCAGTGAGTGTATGTGACCCCCCCAATCCCCAAAAATGTATGTGTAAGTGTGTGTAAGTGTGAATCTAAGTGTGTATTACTGTAATAAGTGTGTGTTGGTGTGTTTGTGTGTGTAATTGTTGCACTAACCTGAAAAAGTCGCTGGAGACTGTTGCAGGCGATCAGGAAGAGCCCCTGGAAGACATCTGCCTCGTGGTTCCTGTCTGGTGTGCTGTGGGGGCGGAGATCGTCGATCCGGTGCAGGCTGCAGCAGCAGGACACGTAAGTAACACGTGCCTGCTGCTGTTTTTGGGCCCCTGGGCGATCGCGCCCCAGGGGCCACTCGATCCCCTGCTTCTGCTCGTTGCCTAGGGGCAGGGGATCGAGCAGGAAACGGAGCGAAGGCGGCTCTACACAGCCGCTCCCTCCGCTCCTGAAACCAGGAAATGCTGCAGAACGTAGAATCTACGTTCTGTGGCATTTTCAAGTACCTTTGCCACAGAACGTAGATTCTACGATCTGTGGCATTTAAAAGGTTAAGATCTATATTGAAATGAACAGCTCTTCTGGAGCGCTAGAGGGAAGACAATATTGCAGACATTTTCCCTGGCACACTGCACCATGTTAAAAATGGCACTAGCCATCTCACTTGCTGCAAGAAAAGATATTGATGGAACCCATTAATAGAACACAGGAATTACCAGCAGGACCAGGATGGATAAAACAAGCACATAAGACTGTTTATGGGATTTTGTCCAGGTCATTAAACTAATATTAAAAGGAAGATGGATATGAGTGGGCTTGGAGGTTATTAACAATGTTTCCCAATTAAAAAACATACAATAGGGGCCAATGTATTTTTAATATGTTTATTATTTAAAATATAATATTGATGTAAATCTTGTGAATCGCTGTTGTCAATCTTCTAGCTGCCATCGGGACCAAGTTTTTCTGCGGGGCCCAAAGATGACATAGGCCCTTGTACATGTGCCCCCGTCCCTCCCCCCGATGGCTGCCATGATGTTTTCTTACTTCAGTGCTTCATTTCTAAGGAGAGATTGCTCAGTGTTAGCCATGGAGACGGTATGTGTATAATTCTGAAATTTATTTTTTTAAACATTTGTTTACTATTATTTATATCTCATTCCCTTTGCTGCTATTTAAAGGTAACTATAACTACTACAACTAATAACATTTTCTCCCATCTCATCATATTTATCTCTCTCATAGATTTGGCCTAGTTCAGTGACCTCTGCCCTAATACAATCTCACCCTTTATTATGGGCTTTATAGGCTTTAGTTACAGAATTATAGTATATTTATGAAAGCCAGAGAATATTGTATGAATAAGAGCAGTAGATGGATATGGTCTATACATCAAGTGAACTATAATGAGAATCAACAGTTCCCTTACCTCTCTGCAGGTGCCACTTGATATTACTTTTCACACCCCTTTCATTCCAGATGTTACAAACGAAGGGGTGTGACAGTAGCTGCTCTGCAGATGGCCTCCAATCCGGATTTTTCTGGAGGCATTTCTTTATAAAATCATGGAAGTTGTCACTCCTGGAAAAAAGAAACAGATGCAAAATTATAATTGTTCATGTTGTATAATAACTAAATTCCAGAGCTCATGCATTTAAAAGACTGGAAATAGAACCAGCACAGCCATGTGCCCTATATAACCCATAAGCTTCTATTTTATGGAAAGTCCTTTTGTTAAACATTGTGATCTTGATCATGTTACTCTGTGCCTAATTAACAACACAGACAAAGCATAACAAGACAAAAGCTGTTCAAGAAGGTAATAGACAGTGAGATCCTTCCCTTCTAATGGTTCAACTGATCTGCTTGATTAGGGGGGTCTATTTTGCTTACTTACTAACCCTAAATTATTAGAGTACATTTACCTTCTACCATATATGATGTCTCTGGTTTTGCCAACATCTTGGCCTGGCTTGTATTGGCTGCCAGATAATAACCCCAAGATCTTAAGCTAAGCATGAGCTCCTGCACCTGAGCATTTACACATATAACACTTTATCTTCCCCCTTACTTCTTTCCCATTTATCTCTTCCCTATCCTTACTTCACCCCAATGTCCCCCTTGCCATAACTTCTCCCTTGCCTATTTCCCCAAATGTTTCCTTGACTCTCACATTTGTACACCCCTTTACCACATTATCAATATCCCTACATTCTCCTCATTTCCTTTTCATTCCCCCACCCTCTCCACCACACCCTCTTTTCCTGTTTCAGTGGAAATCACTCACCATGAGTCCCATAGCAATACTGGAGCGGGACCATGCATTATTCTTTTGATGCGTGCATGGCTGGGAAATCTGCTGAATGCTAGGTTGGAAGAAAATACAGATGAGAATATGATTGACAATCACAACATTACTTGAAAAACAACAAATCTTGAAAAATCTAATTAACTTAATTGTATATTTGTTACTTGATTGCCAGCATACTGACAAAATAACGGTATTGGAACTGGCAAATTCAAATTTTAGTAAATCAGCCCCTTACTAACCAGCCCAATAGTTTTCAATATTTAATAATATCCCGTGTTAAAGCGTGACACCTAAATGTCCTCTAACCTTTTTACAAACAGTTCTTTATGCACTATAGCACACACACTGGGGTTTACTTACGGTAGTATCCTTCTGCCATTTCAAGGGCGGAGATTCCCAGTGACCATACATCAGCCTACATATTGAAATATGGAAGAAAAGGCAACTATTAGAAAAGAATATACACAGGTCACATGAAAAAACAATTACAGATCATTCAGATTCTTTTATGTATGCATCTGCAACCTCACAATAATTCTATTTTGTAAGAAAATATAGTAAAACCCCCATATTATGTGTTGGAAAATCAGGAAAATTCATTCAGCATGATATATTGGTGGGACCAAATGTAAAATGTAAAATCAGAGGATGTAAAATTTTAATTCCAAGTATTGAAGTGATGCGATCTTTAAAAAATGACCCCAAACACCCCAGGCTGAGTGTGTCACACAGAGTTGGAAAATCCCATAAAGAGTCAAGTGGAGTTGGTTTCTAACATTCCTGTGCCCTGCAGTTCTCTCCTTCACTTCAGATTCCCCCTCTCATATCACAGAAACCATATTACAGCTTTGTATTCACTGTTATGAGAGGGGTATGTGAAGTGAGTTAAAAAGATCACACAGTGCACCTTGTATAAGTTCATACATTATATATAAAACGAGAGAGAAGACATCACAATACCTTAGAGGTGTATTCTATGACCTTATAGTTAGTGTTGGCCAGTACTTCTGGTGCCATGTATGGAAGAGCACCTGCAGTACTATTACTTCTTTCACCAATGGTGGCATAGCTGACATCACCTGAAATTGTATAACAAAAGCAGGAATTTTAATTTTCATTTATAATACAACCCACCATGAAGATAGAAATAAATATCCGTTTGTTCAGGTTTTTGGTATCACTTACTGATCTTCACTTCTGCATCAGATGTTATCATAATGTTTGTTTGGCCTTAAGTCATGATGAATCACCTTGTGCTTATCAAGGTGGCACAGGCCCTGAATAAAGGAAAAGTGAAAATATAAATATTTTTCTTGCCGTTTAATGAATTAGATTTATCCAGAACAGTACCAAGGAGTTTCACTTGAGACATACCTTTAATACCTCCTTGCAGGTGTAAGCAATCCAGCCCTCTTTCAAGGAGTGGGATATGTTGCTGTTAAAGAGCTGTTTTACTGATGTCCCACTGTAACGCTCCATTGAAATCCACAGTCCCTCATATTCTGGCATTTTTACAGAGGCAGGTTGGAAATATGCCCCGTAATAGCCAATGATGTTTCCATGGCCAGAATGGTTTCTAGAACCTTCAGTTCATTGAGGACTTCTTTCTGCTTCTAGTTTAAAAAAAAAAAAAAGTAAAGTCAATACAATAAAATGACTATTTCAAATACCCCGACCTAACTTGTAGTTCTAAAAAAACGTCAACATTGTAATATCCCTACACGAGAATTGCATAATATGATTAACACTCTCAGTTCTTTTATTTCTTTAATCCCATACATTTCTCAAATGGTATTCACTTATTTTTACAGTTACATAGTTATTAGCTTAGCAACTTACCCTACTACTACAAATATAATGTAGGTGTTACAAAAAAGCTTATTAGTATTTAATTATAGTAATCGTATCAAGACACATTACCTCTTCATCTTTCATGATGGTAACTGCCACCTCCTTTTGTTCTTTACGGTGCCATCCCTACAACAAAAGAAGCAAAAGAATCTCTGTGATCATTACTGTTTGGAACATTATGGAAAAGCAAACGCATATATTGTGTGGATATGGGAAGGTTTATTGGCAGCTTCAGAAGCACAAGAAAACAAAGAAGGGACAAAATCTAGAGGGTACAACTAATTGGCTGTATTTACAGAATCACCCAAAATATGACAAAAATTACCTACTAACTGAAATATCTTACATTATAAATGACACCGTAGCTGTCCTCTCCGATGGGCTCCAGGACTTGTACATAACTCCGTGGCTTCTAAAAAAATAGCATTGTATAAAAAAACATGATAAATACAAACTGAATTTAAGGCAGTTGGACAAATAACCTTTCCAACATGAAAGAAGCACAGGGGGTGTAGGGGGAACTGGGAACTAGTGTATTAGGGGAGAAGGCTGAGGACTGGAATATTTAAGTCAAACCATTAAAGTAGAGCTTTTGCGTCACTTAGTGGTTCCAAAATACAGTTCTACAGCTGCTTACCGGGTATTTAGTTGCAAGTAGATGTTTGATATGCCTGGGGAAGACAAAAAACATTTTTTTAGATCAACTATTTTTGGGGAGCTGCTAAAATTATAATTTGAAGGAAAAGGAAAGGTTATTTACTGGAGAGGGGTTGTCAATATGTTCAGTAACATAGCTAGGCTCACACATATAAAGTATACTATGGTTTATATTTACTGGTACATCTTGGTTCAAAGAGAGAACTTTTTTGTTAGACAAACTGAACCCTGGAGTGCAGGTGCTTCAATGGACATTATGGGGGTACATTATTAAAGATCGAGTTGTGTTTTTCCCAAAAAAATTGAGTTTTCAAGGGTAGCTTTCAGTAAAAACTTGAGAAAAATTTTGAAAAAAAGAAAACTGCACATTTTTCTGGTCTCGAATTTTTTCGAGATCATTTCATTAATCAGGGTTCGTGCTGAACTATACTTAGCTTTGAGAAGAGCTTTGTTTTTCTTTTAAAAATAGAAGACTTCTCAGTTAACTGGTGATTGGTTTGAGAAGCCATTTAGACATGTCTAAATTCAAATTACAAGCAGCTACATCAGTCTCTGAGCAGCAGCTCATTATACAGAAGACCAGACCATTTAAATATAAACTAATGAAAAGTTTTAATTAAATAATTCTGCTCAAACCCTTTTAAAGGCTTTACGACTTACCTGGTTGTTGTTGTCGCCCACTTGCTCCTCAGAGATTTTGGAGATTTCAGGCTGGCAGGTGTTGGTGCCTGATTCCTCTGCTATCTCCTATTTAGGACAAAGAAAATGTATTTTTAGATGACTGATCTGAACCCTTGATTTTAAAAAAGAACTGCAACACCCAAACTTCATGTCCATAAGTAAGTAAAGAAAGCAGAGTTGTGGTGCAGGATGAATGATTGTTATGTTTGGCTGTGTCCTTTTTTAAAAAACATAATTGTATCAATTCAGCTTAATGAATAAATACATATTCTGAAACAAACCTTATATATGAGATGTATGTATGTATGTATATTTTTATTTGTATACCACTCCTTGAGGGCAAAGCACTGTACAGCAAAACAATAAATTAGTAGTAACAAACAAGTGGTCACTGCAATAATAAGTGACAGTAAGTGCATTATTAGAAATACAATTCACATAAATATAAAATATAATTACAATACAAATGAAATGCTCAGTGACAAGGAGACAAAAGGATGGAGGACCCTACCCCGTAGGGGTGAGATAATGTTAATGCATTGTGTAATACATGCCCTGTGTTTTTATTTTGAATGTGGGATTTTTATCCTACAAGTCTTGGTGTGAAAATATTGCTTTTATCCGATTCACAAGGCACAAGTCCATATGTGTTTCGGGAGATATCATTAATAAATTAATATAAAGGTTTAATTAGATCTTTCTGCTCATACCTCATCGATGACTTCCTCGTTTGTTTCAGCGTTCTCTTGCTGGTTTTCCTTGTTTACTTCAGTCCTCTCTTGCTGGTTTTCCTTGGTTTATTTCAGCACTCTCTTGCTGGGTTTTCCTTGTTTACTTCAGCACTCTCTTGCTGGTTTTCCTTGTTTACTTCAGCACTCTCTTGCTGGTTTTCCTGGTTTACTTCAGCACTCTCTGCTGGTTTCCTGGTTTACTTCAGCACTCTCTTTGCTGGTTTTCCTCGTTTATTTCAGCACTCTCTTGCTGGTTTTCCTGGTTAACTTCAGCACTCTCTTGCTGGTTTTCCTCGCTTACTTCAGCACTCTCTTGCTGGTTTCGAGTTCAGGCTGGGCAGGTGTCATTGCCTGATTTCTGCGTTGTCTCCTGTTTAGAGGAGATAGAATTGTAGATATGTGAACTGAACCCACTTGAATAAAGAAGAACTGCAACACCCAACCCCTCTATATGAGGCCATAAGCAAATTGCCACTTGCAGGCAATTCAGAATGGGAGGTGGGACAGGCTCACCAGCAGATCCGGACTGAGAATTAAAATAAGCCCTGGCATTTCAGTTACACAGAGGCCCAAACAGCCCCCACCAGCCACTAAATACTGACTTGCTATGGTAACTTATAGCAGCCCCTCTGGCATTTGCCAGAACCCACAGATTGCTAGTCCGGGCCTGCTCACCAGTGCCAAAGTTGGTGGTGCCTAACAAATTTGCTCCCCAGAGTGAATATGGGTTTAATATTCCTTTAAAATATTTTTTATATTACAACCATATCATTTTTTCTTACCTGACAGATGTCAATATCAGGGGTTTCTGGAGCCACCTGGCAGATGGTTGTGGCCGGCTCCAGTTCTTCCTCTGGTTTTAATTCCTAAAAGGAATAAAGTTAGTTAGTTGATGAACTTCTTATAATGCTATAGTTCAATATCTAGCAGGTTCTTTGTGTAAAGCAAATTCACTCAACTTCATAAAATCAATCAATTTTATGTTTCTGTACAACTTACTTGACAAGTGGCATTGCCAACAGGTTGTACATAATTAAGAGAGGAAAGTAGATTAGAGCCACACATCTCTGGTATGTGTTGGGGGGCAAGGGTATAAGGGGGTTATTTATCAAAGTCCGCTCAGGTTTTTTTATGCTTAATTATTTTTACATTTACCCGAAAATTTGCTTTGCGGTAAAAAGTCAGATTTTCACTAATTTTAAGATTTTTCTGAAATTTTCTCCTGAAAACTCTGTAAACTTTGGGGTATTGCATTCGGAATTTAGTAAATAACCCCCAAAGTATTAATGATCCAAACATAGATGCAAGTCTTATTTATATCACATATTTGGAGTTCATTAGTTATAGTTAGCTGTTCAAAAAACCTCATATTAAATGGTAAATTCTTCTGTTTCCATTAATAGCAACCATTTTGCCCAATCAACTATGCCGAGGTCAGCCCCATGGCTTTATACCACTTCTTTTCTGCTTTCCTGCAGAGTATCACCAGGTTATCCTGGTTAAGAGCAATGATATGAGACTGTTAGATCAGTGTTCTCCTCTAGGAATATTGTGATGTTCCAATGGGGAGCACTGAGCTAACAGCTCTCATGTCAAAATGTGGTTAAACTTTTGGAGCTGGGCCCACTAGAAAAGGCTTGGAACTTGGCTGGGGAGGGGGCAGACCCAGGAATCTAATCAGAAAAATGAACTTTGGTAATGATACTAATAATAGTAAGCACCACATATAAAAACAGTTGAGCGAAAAAATGGTGGTGTTACTTTATGCAATTAAAGGCCTATCATATATGCTTAGTTATGACTAAAGGAGTGTGGCTTGTTTTGGAAAAATATGCTTTTAATTAGATATAACTAATATGAGTAAATATGATATAATAATAATGTCTAAATAAATGCACGGTCAGTATAGGGATTTATTTTGATAATAATATAAAATCAATGTGTTTTCCTTTTGACAGGAGAGAATGAGTTTTCATCAACAAAGAAAACGGTTTTAACAATAAAGTCCATGCCGTTATGAAATGTGCCATCTATGGAAATGGTAATGGATTATTCTGTAGCTGAATGTCACTATTAAATGACATTAAAAGTAAGGAAGGTGCCCATGTTTATCAAGTCATGGACATTATTATTCAGATGAGAAATAATTGGGAAATGTTGCCAATTGTGAATAAATGGGCTAAATCCAGTTTACCCAGTGTTTTTCTTTTGGACCAGTAAGAATTGATGGTGCAGCTTCATCAAGGTATAAATCTATAGGCAAGGAAATAATCTGGTTTTGATAGTACTAATAGGAAAATTGTGTCACTTCTTTTAATGTTGTCCAATTCTTCATCACTTACCACAACAGATTCTTTGGTTGGATGATTAACTTTTCTTTTCTAAGAAGACAAAAAAGAATTATTACAAAAAAGAAATGAGCAAATAGGAAAACTATAATTATATAAATGATATAAATCCAACTTCCCTTAGTTAATAGAAAACACATAAATGTATTTGATTGTAATAAAAGCACATATTAAATACAATTTCAGTTTTTGGATTTGGTGAAGCTGAATTCAAATCACAAGATATTGGGAGTTATCAGCAATCTAAATATGGTAATAAGGATTTGATTATTGGGTCAGTAATCTGTAGTGACTGATTTGGTATTAAATGACTAGGGATGGGCGAATTTGACCCGTTTAGTTTCGCCAAAAATTTGCCGCCGGCGAAATATCACGACTCCCATTAAAGTCTATGGGCGTCATTTGTTTTTTTCCCACCATGCAAGTCTATGGGCGTAATTTCCGTGGCGAAACAAGGCGAAAAAATTCGCCCATCCCCGTAAATGACATAGTTGGTGCAAACACAAGTAGAACGTATTGTATCCCCTATACTAAAGCCAATCATATAACAAAAATGAATGGAAACAGCACTAGTGACTGTAGCACAATACAGATATATTGAGGAGCAGTCAGTCTGTCTCTATCTCATCATCATGTTATTAGTAGTGATGGGCGAATTTATTTGCCAGGCACGAATTTGAGGCGAATTTGCGCTATTCGCCGCCAGTGAATAATTGAAAAATGCAAAACGCCCGCAAAAATTCGCCGGCGTCAAAAAAAAAATTTCGCAGCGTCGGGAAAAAACGGACGCCGGCGTCAAAAAGACGCCGGTGCCGTTTCGCCAATTTTTCGCCGTTTCGCAAATTTTCCGGCGAAGCGAAACGGCGCAAATTCGCTCATCACTAGTTATAGTATTAGCAACTGTCACAAACAGAACAATGTTCAGAGATAATCCAGTAACAGAGTTTGAGGACAAGTTTCTCCCCCATGAAGTTATTCACTAAATGAATTATGTCATGTTATAGTAGAAAAAACAACGTCCTTACCTTGCGAAAACAAAAACATTTGAAAATAGTTTTCCACATTTTGATGTTAGTTGTTTTTTTGTTAGATGTTAGATTTTTTGTTGTTGTTTTGATACGATAAAATATTCTTCTGTGGAGAGAAAAAAAGAAAACCATTTAGTAAAGAAACAGTTTAGTAATCCCAATACTTTGTTCTATGTAATATCCCGATATATATATATATATACATATATATATATATATATATGAGGCCCAAACAGCCCCCACCTCCACACTAGTGGTATATATAATCAAATGCCCCTTGTGGTTTATTGTACTGTGGCAAGACGGTGAGGCAGCTAAAGGAAAGGATAGGCATCGAGCGAGTATTAGGGCAGCGTTAGAACCCAGAGAGAGTCAAAAATAAGAATAAAGACGACCTGAACAGGACAAAGCCCAACAGCCGGTGGCCAAGCATTGGGCGGAGGCCAAACATAGTGCCTCCTCCTTTAGATACATGCCGATAGAGCACATACAAATGCATCCAGGAGGTGGTGATGTAGGAAAAGCGCTTTTGAAAAGGGAAGCCTTTTGGATTTATGAACTCAATTGCGTCTCACCAAAAGGTATGAATGGGCAGATCAAGTTGTAAGTTGTAGAGTTGATCTAAATGGATAAATAGAGTTTGGTAAGTTCCTTTACAAACTTTCTATTTATTCTGTGGCTTTTACAGTGAAAGGAAATGTTGTATAAATTATGGATACAATTTAGCTACAACTTTGTTTCTCTTTTCCTTTTAGGACACTTTAGTAACATATGGATTTAATTGAGCACTGTAACACGAGCTTATGAAACACACCGGTGACATCTTGTGGACAAAATGAATTTTACAAGTACACAAAATTATACACTGTTTGATATCACAAAATGTTTTGTAAATTTTTTTACACGTTTTTATACACTAATTTATGATATTTATGGTATTTATGATGTATATGCGATGAGTGTTCATGATGATAACACTATCTGGGTAGTGATGGGCGAATTATTCGCCAGGCGCGAATTCGCGGCGAATTTGCGTGATTCGCCCGGCAGCGAATAAATTTGCGAAACGCCCGCCGAAAATTCGCAGCAAAAATTCGGCGGCGTCAAAAAATTTCCGAAAAAACGGACGCCGGCGTCAAAAACGGGACGAGACGCCGGCGCAGTTTCGCAAATTTTTCGCAGTTTCGCACGAAATTCGCACATTTTTCGGCGAAGCTAAACGGCGCAAATTCGCCCATCACTATATCTGGGTAAAAAATATTTTTATGTCACATATATGAAGATATAGACAAATACAAGATTCCCTCTGCACTCAACCCATTATCAATATATTTAAGACAGCGACCATTTTGTGCATACTGCTACTGAAAAATGCTTACCCTTTAAACAAAGACAGGGATTTGTTTGTCCATATATTGCAATATATTTAAGCTGGCCAACTACGTCAAAGTCATCCCATATCTGGCCAGTCCTATGCTAAATTTTCATCTGATTCATTAGAATTCTATGGTTTAATTATACATTTTATAAAAGGGACGAATACGTTTTTCCTGCAACTTACTAGCTGCTTTCAAAGTAAAAACTCCCAAACTTGGCTGCCCTTTTATTAGACACCAGTGGGATCACCTGACTATAGTTGGAGGGGTTATAAATTTGTTATAAAATGTATAATTAAACCATAGAATTCTTAATGAATCAGATGAAAATTTAGCATAGGACTGGCCAGATATGGGATGACTTTGACGTAGTTGGCCAGCTTAAATATATTGCAATATATGGACAAACAATCCCTGTTTTGTTTAAAGGGTAAGGCATTTTTCAGTAGCAGTATGCACAAAATGTCGCTGTCTTAAATATATTGATAATGGGTTGAGTGCAGAGGACTCTTGTATTTGTCTATATGTTTTTTGTGGTCACACCCTCATTGCACCCCCGCCTAATGATTTTAAAACTAGTGGTGAGCACAACTTTCCCCTGTTTGTTACATATGAAGATGGTCACAAGGGTTAAATCACTTCATTAACAGGTTTGGATAACAAGCACCATTGGAGAATTTGAATGTGTTAGACTATTAAAGATTGGTCAATGTATTTTTGTATCATCCTTGAGAAAGGTCCTAACAAGGACGTTGGATAATGGTACAACGGAATAAATGATTGAGAATTTTTACATGGGAGTGCGGTTTTCTTGAATTGAAGGTTATATACATTTTAACCATGCACCACGGCTAAATAGGCCGTAATAGAGTTTTGCCTTGGAAGTGAGGATACTCACTGGACTGTGATATATATATATATATATATACTGGTATGTATATATGTGTGTGTGAGTTGTGTGGCGTATGATATACATTTACAGCTTATGGGATCCATTACCAAGAAACCTGTTTTTGAGAAAGCTCCATAATACAGGAAGGCTATCACCCACCAGACTCCATTTTAGTCAATGAATTAAAATTCTACCATATTCATGATACCCTAGTGGTCTCAAAGCTCAAACTGTACCAGTAAAAACGGTTATTTTTAATAAAGTTTTCTCCCAAAATATACAGAGATCTACTCACCTCAGTCTCCTGATCAAGAATGAGAAATCTCTGGGCTGCAGCTGTACACCTTGACTTTGTCCATTATGACATCATAATGACAACTGTTTGTTTGAACAGCTGTGAGATTCAGAGCATTGTGACATCACGCATGCAGCCCAGGCAGGGCAGTTATAACAGCAAGTTAAATCATGGTTGCTGAGTTCAGTTAAATTCAATTAAGTTGAAGAATAAAGTGCAGTGGGTTTTGTTGCCATGATGAGAGCCTGTTTATTCAGTAGCCATTCTCAATATAGGGAATGATACCATTACAACATGTATATTATTGTGTATTATTTGTATAAGAAATGGTACAATTAATATATTACAAAGACTGCCCCATTATTATATATAATGAGTATAGGGAACGCAGTGTTGTCTTGTACCATGAAATTGCAAAACAGTCCTGTGCTTTTTTTTAGTGTTTAAATGTATTTTATTGAACTGGGGCAGCATAGCGCATCTTGACACAACTGGATATCAGTGCAAAGAGCTTTTTGGCCTTAGATTTTAATCATGTTAATAAATTCATGTTATGTATTTAGCAAACAAAAGTCTAAATTTTATTTTCCATACTATGCTTTTCTTTAAATGCACCTTCTTTTCATTTAAATGCACATGACCAAGGTTTTCCTTTTATGTATTTTGCCACACTACCATAACTACAACCTTATTTTAACCCAGTGTCAGCTGAATGGTTATTTAATACAGGGTTGGACTGTTTCTTTTTATGCACATGAGCAGGTTTTTTAACATGCTGTTTTTTTTTTGCTGGATGATCCCGAGAGCCGTCTGGGGACGACGGGGCCGGACAAGAACCGGGGTCCGTCGGCGTTTTTTTTCTCCGTTGTTCCCAGGCCGACCCTGTTCAATTATTAATTGTTTTTTTTTTTTTTTTTAAATTATTCAAATATTTAAATATTTATTATAAAAAATTATTAATTTCTGTCTACTATGAAACATTAGGGATGCACGAATCTAGGGTTCGGCCTTTTTCAGCAGGATTTGGATTCAGCCGATATCCTTCTGCCAGGCCGAACCGAATCTAAATTTCGTTATTGCAAATTAGGGAATGGGAAGGAAATCGTGTGACTTTTGTCACAAAACCAAAGGGAAGTAAAAATGTTTCCCCTTACCCATCCCGATTTGTAGATGCAAATTAGGATTCGGATCCGGTATCGGCCAAAGCTTGCTTGAAGGATTCGGGGGTTCGGCCATCTGGCCCTGCGTCCCAGAGTATAGTAGCATCAATTTAAATTCAGCTCAAAGCCTCAAGGTAGGTTGAACAAGAATAGGTCGCACCTGTTTCCCTGTCCTTCTCAAATTAAATATAGGTGCAATCAAAAAAAAAAAAAAAAATAATATATATATAATATAATGATCATACGTATTATATATTTGGTTATAGTAGGCTAATATATATATGTATATATACTTTATTATATAGATATATAGGCATATATATAATATACTCACATACTTAGCTATACTTAGAGATACTCTCTATATATATATATATATACTATAGAAAATAAGGGCCTGCTCATGTATTACTTTTCTTTTTAGAAGTGAGTCGTTTTCTTGGATTCATCTTATGGTGCAAATAATGGATGGCTTTCGAAGGGTTCCCGCATGCAGGTGCAAAGGCCCACTGACCTCTCTGTTGTCGAGATTTAGTTGCTTTGTGTAGTCCATCCTAGACAGCCAATGTGTACTAGCCAAATTAAATAGCTGTATGGGGAGTGTACTCAAGGAAGCACAGTTCGTTTTGTTACACAATCTTTGTTTGGTGAACCTAGTGAAAATAAAACACTCGATGTGGCCAGATGCAGGGTCCACTTAGGTGGATCAAGTCGCGTCAAAGTGCCTCCCTGGGACTCCTGTGCACTTTCCCACTCATGTTCAGGGTGTGTTCAGGGTTGATCCCAACCACACCCAGTGGCAGCTATAGGAAACACCTTTCCCATTTACACATGAATAAGAAGTGCTGCAGTGCCAGCTGCCCAACAAAATATATGTAAACCAAAACCCATTACCTTTTGTAAATATTTTCATTCATTAACTCACAAGCCGTGCAGCATAGTCATCATCCATCATCTTCTCCTCTTCCTTTGCTCTAAATGCAGGTTTCTGAACTCTCTTCTGCTCATCTTCGAAGCACAACAAGGCACAGCATGTGGCTGGTCCTAACAGAAACCTCCAAACTTTTTAATCAATTATGAATGTGCATGAGATGTGAAAAGAAATGAGTGACTACTGGCAAAAATAATATAAGATTAGGAAAATATTATTGCATTTAAAAATGGATATGGAATCCAAAAGTGCCCTTGGCATCTGTACGAATTTTAAAACTTCACAGGACATGGCAAAAATGGATCCAGTCATGCAGTGTATCTTTCAAGTCCATTTTTGGCCAGGCTCATCTTGTAGCTTTTTTTTGGCCTTCTGTGCCAACCCAACCTCACTTGCCATCATAGAACACAATTTACAGAAGCCGCTAGGACTGCATGCTACTTTAGTATGGATATAGAGAGTGATATTCTGAGAAAATTTGGTTTTGATTTTTTATTATTTGTGGTTTTTGGGAGTTATTTAGCTTTTATTCAGCAGCTTTCCTGTTGCTAGGGTTATGCTAGGGTCCAAATAACCTTAGCAACATGCATTGATTTGAATAAGAGACTGAATATGAACAGGAGAGCCTGAATAGATAAATAATTAATAAATCCATATACCCTGTTCTTCTATGAGGGGCTGCTATATTGTTGGCAGTAGGAGTCCCGTTTAGCATTAGAAAACTGACAGGTTAAAGGACATGTCAACCATTTTTATACTTTTTGTATGAATGCAAACGGTTACCTCAGTCCCAACCCACGAAACCGCATTGTGAGCGCACGAAATTCTGCTCCTGTTCCCCTGCACCATCGCGTTCTGCGTTCTATCCATCCATAGTCTAAGCTTTTACCCCGCGCGCCATTTTGGTCCATGCTATTCACTTCCTTGATTTATTGCCTATGCGCATGCTTTCTGTTCTACACCAATAGGATGTTTTATCCTTCTGCAAGATCCAGTGATCAATTTATCCCTCTGAAGCAGTGAAGTCATTAAAGACTTTGGCTCTCTTCCAAGCTCCCTGCAGTCAGCAGCAGAAAATATGAGCAAGGAGCTTGAGGGGATACAGAGTTAACCGCTGACAATTCTAAAGTTTTGCCATAGCAACCACCAATGCTATTGCGAGATTGTGTGGATAGCATGGATAGGCGTCTCATCAGAGCTCAGTGTTGCTCCGCGGCACAAAGTTTTTTTCCGACGCTGGATTCCCCTGCAACTGCGCATGTGCTAGATTGTGAATGAGGAACTGCGCATGTTCAGAATGCCAAGCAAGAGCGCTGATTCTTAAGGAAGGGGGGAGAGTGGCAGATCGTGGAGGGAAACCTGCAGGACACTTAAAATCAACAAAGCTCCTTTGTTGTTAACGTAAAAAGGACTGGAATGCTAGGTATGTGACTAATTCAATTAGGCTTTTTACTGAATAAATCTTGTTTTAAGGGTTGACATGTCCTTTAAGAAGGGACAGTCAGTTGCCAAAACAGTCAGGCTTTAGAAGACTTCAAGCTGACAATTAACTTGACTATCAGCAAAAAATGATCAACGTGACCTATAGGTAACTATTAATGTAGAACATTTTTAGTGGCAGTATCACTTATTCAAGCCAGTTGCGAAGGTGGACAACTTTGCACCGTGCACCCTGCTACTGAGAGTTCTAAAGGTCTGGGTGTAGTACCCGACCAATTTTCCTACACTCCACTATCCATTTGCAATTCCAGCATTTCTATTATGTGCTTCTCTTACATCATTTTTCATCCCAGATATCCTTTCCTTCATGCTATTTTATACATTTTCCCCATATTTCTATACCTCTTACCTCTTCCTGTGGTTCAACCTTGTGATTCTCTAATCCCCAGGCTTTCTGCAGCCTCCTTTTGTTTTAATCATTTTGCTTTTCTTCCATTTATACATTCTGCTACTTCCCCATAGTCTCACTTCTGTCCCTATATACTTCTTATTACTATCTTCTGGTTTCTTTTTGCCAGTGCCATGATTATCTTGTTGTTCACCTTGAAGCTAACTTTTGAGTATGCTATAGGATGGACAATTGGACAACACAATTTGTCTTTATTATTTATTTCTGATAGTTTTTTAATTATTTGCCTTTTTCTCTGACTCTTTCCAGCTTTCAAATGTGGGGACATTGACCCCATCCCATCTACACATTTATTGCTATTGCTACTTTTTATTCCTCATCTTTCTGTTCAGACCTCTATTCATATTCCAGTCTCTTATACAAATCAATGCATGGTTGCAACCAGATTGCTGAAATTGCAACAGGAGAGCTGCTAAATAACTCCAAAGAAAAACCCACAAATAATTAAAACATGAAAACCAATTGCAAATTGTCTCAGAATATCACTCTCTACATCATGCTAAAAGTTAACTCAAAGGTGAACGACCCCTTTAAAGCATCAGCACTACTGCCATATTTGCAGGTGAGCTTCTTCTGGATAAGATGTGCAAGTGTGTGCGTTTATCAAGTGTGTCAGTCCTGTGTGTTTATGTAGAACTGCACATGTATGACCCTGTCAATTAGCTTGGTGGTTCATAGGACATTTGATAATGCTCAGAACCTCCACAGATAACTACACAAGTGTGCTAATTGCAATATTATATATATTAGATGGATGATAAAATTATGTTTGATAGACATCAAGGAAACTCACCTGCATTAGATCTGCATTTTTTCAAAAAAGAGCCCCAGAGGCATCGGTTGATTGCTGTCTTCATCTACAAATGGACTGCCATTCAGATAAACCTCTCTTACTTTAGAGGGCTCAGAGGACGTTTTGTGACTAAACCCTACTCCATCCTCGACGGTCATCTGTTAAGCCATTACGTGAAACCTCATTCAAATCAGAAAAGGGGGATGCAGAAGGACATGTATTAACGTTTCCAGCATTGCTTTCATTAGACGCTGTGTTGTCGGTTTTGTTTATGAATTCCTGTTCATCAGATTCCATCAGACCCTTTTCATCATTTTCCAACTTCTTTGGAGACTTTTTGTCTGTGTTTTTGCTAGAAACTGCCTGCAAAGAAAAGGGGTGGAAATTTAGAGTTAGTCATATGCTATGTGTAGGGTACATACACACACACAGTTAAAGAGAATGGAGGTCATTTACACAGGTGCAAAATTGTTATACATTTACATGTTAGTCACAAAGTTACTTGCACTAATACATGTTTCGGTTCAACCTGCAATCAAGTGCATGCAAATCTAACATACCAGGTAATTAATTAAACATAATCTGTTAAGTAATACCACTCCATTTGATAACTGCCCTGCAACCAATATTCACAATTACATCTGGCCTTTCTGCTGTAAGGATCAGATGATATTCATTTTTATAGAACCAACTTTAGTGAATGGAGGAAATAATTAATTCAGGTTCAACCTGAGGCAAGACCAGGAGGTTAAGAACTTTGCAATCCCCACAGCACCCAGTGTATCCATTGTTATTCTACTACAGCTATAGGGTGACATGAGCATCACTGTAATGAATAATTCATCAGAATTTGAGCATAAGATGTCTAAGAGGTACTTTTATATCAGTGTGTAAAATAGAACACAAAATAAAAACACTAGCGCTGAAAATGATGCCATTCATTTTACCTCTCAACACACCTGTCATAAACAGACAAATTCCAGGGGGGAAAAGAATTATTGGTATAGGTATGGGACCTATTATCCAGAATACTAAGGATATGCGGGTTTTCTGGATAACAGATCTTTCCGTAATTTGGAACTTTATACCTTAAGTCTACTATAAAATCATTGTAAACATTGAAATAAACCCAATAGGTTGATTTTGCTTCCAATAAGGATCTTCGTTTGGATCAAGTACAAGGTACTGTATTATTATTACAGAGAAAAAGGAAATCATTTTTAAAAAACTTGGATTATTTGGATAAAATGGAGTCTATGGGGAGACAGCCTTTTTTCGTAATTAGGAGCAATCTGGATAATGGGTTTTGTGATAACGGATCCCTATACCGCTACTAAAAGCAGTGTAAGAAGATTATATGAAAGCTGCACTGCTAAGCTTTTTTTTTCGTCTGCAAAATAATAACTTGTTTCACATTAGAATTCTATCCTCTGCTATACATTCATATAACTCATTACATAGATTGATAAATACATGTGATTTTACACTGAGTATGGATGGCATTAAAGTGTGTGATGGCTGATGTTTTTTCACCTTTATACATATGCCCCAAAGTGTTCACATTTATGTATCAACATTCATTAGGGGAGGGTGAAAGGAAGGAAAATAGGTGTTTCTGAGTTTCAATATTTTTTTGAGGAGAAGCTGGAGAACTGTCCCCTGTGAAGTATTTTTCTCCAGAATTACGTGCAACGTTTCGGGGTGACCCCCTTTATCAAGCATACATACTGACCATAGTGCAAACAATATAAAGAGTGGACTTTTTTCACAGAATTTTTGCTGTTTTAAACAACATGTTTTTAATGTAATATTGCTGTGATGTTTTTTAAAGTTTTTTTTAAAAAACAACTTTGTCACATGCTATAAGCGTCGAGAGCTTTGCCTTTCAAACTGAATGTTGGTAATTGTGTATGCTAATTAATTTAATTTGGTCACTCTTTATATTGTTTGCACTATTGGTCAGTATGTATGCTTGAAGGGGGTCACCCCGAAACGTTGCCACGTCTGCACAAGAAATAAAAGCAAGAGAAAACCCTGCATTTCACCTTGCCTTGAGTGCCAGAGTTTTTCTTATTCTACTATATTGGGGGTTGCCGTACCTCTACCCTGTGCACCAGCGTTCTCTGTGAAGATATTAGAGGTGTGCTCTGCTTCACCTTGTTCCTCATAAACATTTATCACATTGCTGCATGGAAGATCTGTTTATTGATAAGCAATGAAAACAAGAGATAAGGAGAACTCAACCCCCCTTTAGCCAAAAGTCCCCACTGGCCCCCGTTCGCTGGCCCCCCCTCCCTGCCTGCCCCTTACACAGTCTTACCCGAATTGTGTCCCCTCTAGAAATACTGACAGCACATACAGAGTCAGAGCAGCGGAGCTCACGGGCAACATCTTTGGCTCTTCTGCACTATTCATAATGTCAGTGCCATAGTGGCGCATGCGCAAATGGAGCAATCTTCCGGTTCTCGACAACTGTGCATGCGCCGACAGTAACGGAAATTGCTGAAGGGAAGAAGACCCGAAGACTCTGCATGTGCGGTCAGTATTTCTAGAGGGGACACAATTCGGGGGTAAGACTGTGCAGAGGGTAGGCAGGGAGGGGGGCCAGTGGGGACTTTTGGCTAAAGGGGGGTTTAGTTCTCCTTTAAAGATGGAATGAGGCGAACACCAGAGGAAGCATTTTCTACAGTGGCAGAAAAACAATGATAATACTTAATGCAATTCCTGTCACTCTTAGCTTGGATATGAATGGCATCTGTCACTGTGCACATGGGTGGATTTCAACTTAAAGGGGTTGTTCACCTTTGAGCTTAACTTTTAGTATGATGTAGAGAGTGATATTCAGAGACAATTTGCAATTTGGTTTTCATTTTTTATTATTTGTAGTTTTTGAGTTATTTAGCTTTTTACTTAGCAGCTCTTCATTCTCCATCATTCTCATTCTTATAAATAATCTGGTAACTAGGATCCAAATTTCTGTAGCAACCATGCATTTATTTGAATAAGAAAGGGGAATGTTAATAGGAGAGGACCCAGTGCCGGGCCACGCTGGGCAGACGCCCTAGGCAGGCTCGGCACCTTGTAGTGTGCGCGCGCATGTGCGAATCTACGCTCGCGTGCGCACAAAGCGCGAAAAAGGCATAGAGTCGGGCAAGTAAGGGAAACGGACTTAGTCAACAGAGGAGGTACGTGCCTGGCGCCCTCCCAGCTTTGCGCTCTAGGCACGTGCCTACTCTACCTACCCCTAGTTCCAGCCCTGAGGGGACCCTTACTAGAAAATATGAGAAATTTGCTTTATAGATGGGGTCAGCGGCGCCCATTTGAAAGCTGGAAAGAGAAGGAGAAAAAGGCAAATAATTATGAAAGTATAAAAAATAAAGAATGAAACCCAATGGAAAAGTTGCTTAGAATTGGTCATTCTATTACATACTAAAAGTTTACTAAAAGGTGAACCACCCCTTTAAGCTAACTTTTAGCAAGTTATAGAATGGCTAATTCTAGGCATCTTTTATCTCTTTTATTATTTGCCTTCTTCTTCTGACTCTATTTAGTTTTCAAATGGGGGTCACTGACCCCATCAAAAAAAACAAATGCCCTGTAAGGCTACAAATGTATTGTTATTGCTACTTTTTATTACTCCTCTTTCTATTGAGGCCTCTTCTATTCCAGTCTCTTATTCAAATCAGTGCATGGTTGCTAGGGTAATTTGGACCCTAACAACCAGATGGCAAAAATTGCAAAATAAAAAGCTAAATAACTCAAAAACCACCAATAATAAAAAATGAAAACCAATTGCAAATTGTCTCTGAATATCACTCTCTACATCATACTAAAAGTTAACTCAAAGGTGAACAACCCCTTTAAGTTGAAATCCACCCATGTGCACAGTGACAGATGCCATTCATATCCAAGCTAAGAGTGACAGGAATTGCATTAAGTATTATCATTGTTTTTCTGCCACTGTAGAAAATACTGCGATTGGATTATCAACCCTTCCAGTACCAATAGTCAGGACACATTAAATGCTACAAAACAGAAGAGTAGGCAAAGCAAGCAGAAAAAGGAGGAACCCTGTATGGAACAATAGCAGACAGTATGAACCTGGCCATGTCAATGTTACTCGCCAGAGCCCTCATTATGCAGATGGTTGGCACAAGTGCAGGCAGCAAGGACAGTGCTGGACAAATGCAGGTCCTTACTAGGCACCCTTAGTCACATGGTCTGCTGTACTCTTATTAAACCACAGTTTCCCATTATGCTTTACTAAAGGGGTCGTTCACCTTTAAATTTATTTTCAGTATGGTATAGAATGGCTAATTCTAAGCAACTTTTTAATTGGTCTTCACAGTTTATTTTTTTTTTATAGTTTTTGAATTATTTGCCTTTTTCTTCTGTCTCTTTCCAGTTTTCAAATGGGGTAACTGATGTTATCTAAAAAGAAATGTTCTCAATTCAGGCCCTCTCCTTTTCATATGCCTGTCTCCTATTCAAATCAATGCATGGTTGCTAGGGTTATTTGGACCCTAGCAACCAGTTTGCTGAAATTACAATGTGGAAGCTGCCGAACAAAAAGCTAAATGACTGAAAAACAACAACTAATAGAAAATGAAAACCAATTGCAAATTGTCTCAGAATATCAATCTCTACATCATACCATGAGTTAACTTAAAGGTCAACAACCCCTTTAATGCGATTTACAGAATCACATTAATATCTGCTCGATAAGATAGGTGCCTGCTGTGACAGAGTAAAGAGAGAACCAATACCCCCATGAGCACCATCAGCTGCCAATCCAACTATTCAAGTCACAGCTATATAGTTAAAGGACAAGTCAACCCAAAATAAATATTTGCCTAATAAAAGAAAACATGATTCTAAGCAACTTTCCGATTGTCTTACATTGTATCAACAGTCTGAGCCATCAGGGCAGAGAATAGAAAGGGACAAACACTGCTTTCAGTAGCAATACATATACAAAGAACTTAAAAACCATAGAAAAAATGTCAAGAATGTATATTGCAAAGTTGCTTAGAATTATGTTTTCTTTTAGTATGCAAAATAATTGTTTTGGTTGACATTCCCTTTAAATCTCCTTGGGTGATGTGGCTAACCACAGATTTTACTTGCAGTTAGTCCTCTTGAAATATATATAGATACATATGGCCTTGAAGCAGCTATATGAAGGGCATAACCATTTATTAGAAGAAATAGGAGACATCTAGACAGATCTGATCATGTGTATTTGGGGGGGGGGGTGCAAGGTCATCCAGTTAACCAATGGAATCATCTCACAACAGAATTAATACATTTTGATGACACTCTGTATCAGATGAGGTTAATCCATACGTAATTCTGTTTTCAGATTGATGCTGCCTAAGCAACTATAAGTAGATTTTCAATGTACCCTAGTACAATGGGATGTTTGCCTCAGTTTCAGCCACACTGTACAATATGCAAACAGATATATGTGTGTGAGCAGAAGTCAGGACTATAATCATTTATAAATTTGCATTCATTTGAACTGATTGCAACTAAACTATGAATGGCGCTGCAAGGAATGTTTTTCCAGATACTTATACAGAATAAGCAAGTAAAACAAGGTGCTGAAGAGCACTTACAGATATGCTAAGGGTAGAGGGAAATAAGTGTTTTTCTGGAAGCTAAAAATTAGGGATGCACTGAATCTACTACTTTGGGATTCGGCCAAACCCCCTGAATCCTTTGTGATAGATTCGGCTGAATACAGAACCAAATCCTAATTTGCATATAAAAATCAGGATCGGCGAGTTCACTTAAAAATGTTTTTACTTCCTTGTTTTGTGACGAAAAGTCACATGATTTTAAAGGAAACATATTATGTAAAAAAACAAGAATGTACCAGTGTATTAAACTCTTTTAGATATAGAAGGAATGTTCTTTAAAAAGTTGTGTTTTTGGTTACTTTATTGAAAAATTCTGCAATAACCCTCCTAGTCCTGCCCATCTGTTCTACTTCCTGCTGCCTCCTTTCCCAGGCTGTGCAGGGGAGCTTGTGGCACTCTGTACACTGCACTGTAGGATAGGAACCAATCAGCAGCTAGGCTGACCTGATAGGGAACTGAAGCATGCCTTTGCTTGTGTGACTGCAGGGCTGTGATTGGTTATCCCACTCCTACTTTTACTGTGCCTCTGGCAGGGACCTTTAGGACACAGACACACCCACCCTTTATTTGAAAAAGGAGAACATCTATGGGGATTTCAAATAAAGGGGCTAATTTTGAAGACAATATTAATTTACAACTAAAAGTAAAAACCAGCCCCATATATAGGGATGCACCAAAGTCCCTATTGTGAAAGAATCGGCCGAATACCGAACCGAACCCTAATTTGCATATGCAAATTAAGGGTGGAAAGAATTTACTTCCTTGTTTTGTGACAAAAAGTCACGTGATTTCCCTCCCCACTCCTAATTTGCAGCAAATTAAGGTCCGGATTCAGTTCGGCCGGGGCAGAAGGATTCAGCAGAATCCGAATCCTGCTGAAAAAGGCAAATCCTGGACGAATCCCGAACCGAATCCTGGATTCGGTGCATCCTTACCCATATAGTATACATTATTGCCTACAAAATTAGAGGGGTTTCATATATCGCATGTCTCCTTTAAGGATTTGGTTCATCCAGGCACGAGGATTTGGGCGAATCCTGGTGAAAAAGGAAATATCCGGGCCGAAAACCGAACCAAATCCTGGATTCAGCGCATCCCTACTAAAGATAGGATACAGAAAAGAGTTACTGCAAAACGACATGACTGTACCTTGGAGATCTCCAGCCACTGACAGTGGGAGCATGGACCATCAACTCTTTGGGCACTAAATCCATCTTCATGCCCAGATGAACTTACAACAACAAATCCAAGCTTGTGGGGCATTATGCAGGTCTATAGGTAAAACAATCACATGTCACTCAAAGCACAGCATTTAAACCATCTCAGCTAAAGCTTGAAAACAGATAAATCTAGAAATGTACTATATGCCTATGGTTTACTGTGTTACCTCAGTAGAGCAGTAGCCATATAATGGGCTCATTAATATCACTGCCCTCAAACATGACCTTAACGGCTCCATATCTTTTCTTATCTTAATCGGCTTTCACTGGTCAGCAAAAAACAGAGGGTACTGTACCACTAGTCTATCATAATCTTTGTTGGGGTATTAGACCTAAATCTCTTCTGTTTTATTGCAGTTTGGCGATACAACTTTATTAGTTTAGAAGGTTGTCCCAAAATGTCTAAAATTGCCTGCCATTCCCATCATATAAGCACCTGTCATGCTAGTGCTTAAAGGCAGAGGTGGGTAAATGCAGTAGCAGTGCCAGATATAGAAACGAATGTACTTTATACTGATGCGCCAAACCAGATATGTATTAAAATGTGCAATGGAGATGGTACACTGGTATTTACCACTTACTACAGGGCCGCTGTCTGTGTATAAATGAAAATGTAACCGACGAATCAAAGCAAATGAAATTGTCCTATGGATTAAACTACTTAAGTCACTAGGAGTTAAACTATTAGCTATATTGTAGGGCTGCTGAAAGATGACAGGCATAGACAGTCACTACTTCAAGGAGAAGTAAAGTCATTTTACCTTGGGGGTGCAACAAGTTAGGCATCGACCAAGTGGTTATATTTGCTTACCTGACACCCCGAGCCGGTGCTCCTATCAGCAGAAAACTGTACTGATCCTATTTTATTAGGGGTGACATCACTAAACACTAGGGATGCACCGAATCCACTTTTTGGGATTCGGCCGAATCCCTGAATCCTTCATGAAAGATTCGGCCGAATACTGAACCGAATCTGCATATTCAAATTAGGGAGGGTAAGGAAAAGGTGGGGGAAATGTTTTTTTACTTCCTTGTTTTGTGACAAAAATTCACGTGATTTCCCTTCCCACATCTAATTTACATATGCAAATTAGGATTTGGTTGGGCCATGCACAAGGATTTCGACCGAATCCGAATCCTGCTTAAAAAGGCCCAATCCTGACCAAATCCGGATTCGGTGCATCCCTACTAAACACAATTAGGGTACTGGAAGTCACAGAATAATTCCACCACTTTACAAAAGTATGAGGCTGAAGGCAGAATTATTTCTTAATAAACAAGTTATGGAGAGTCACTTGATGCAAATGACTTCACTAAGCATGACTGATGACATCCAGGGTCGGACTGGGGGGCCCTGGGGCCACCGGGACCTCTGTCCAGGGCCCCCTCTGGCCCCCCTACTGTGAGGTGCCGATCGGGCCACACGCATGAATGCGCACACAGCGCGCATGCGCGAACAGCAGGCACATGCGCTGCGCCGAAAGAAAACTTTTTTTTTTTTTTTAGAATTCCTATATCAGAAGAGGGGTCTGGCCCGGCAGGGCCCATGAGGGTCGGGGCCCACGGGGTTTTTTCCCGGTTTCCCGCGGGGCCAGTCCGACACTGATGACATCACACAGCTCACTTTATAAAGTCAAAGTTTACAGGACATTGATGGCTTACGAGTATTGTATATATATATTAGGGATGCACCGAATCCAGGATGCGGTTTGTCATTCAGCCTTTTCAGCAGGATTTGGATTCCCCAAAATCCTTGGGCCTAGCCGAACCAAATTTGCATATGTAAATTAGGGGCGGGTAGGGATATCACGTGACTTTTCATTTCCAAGGAAAAAAACTTAGTTTGTGACGAATCCCAAATAGTGGATTTGGTGCATTCCTAATATATATATATATATATATAATATATATTATATATATATATATATATATATATATATATATATATATATATATATAGGCAGGGGTATTCAGGTTTTATCAAAATGAAGACGTTTCTCCAATCTTAACATTGTCACGTACAAATAAAGACAATGAAGATCTTAAAGGGGAACTATCGCGAAAATGAATATAAATTAATTATTAATATAAGCTTCATCGTACTGAAACTTGGTAAATACAATCAATTAAAAATTCTATATCGTTTCTGAAATAAAGTTTATCCTCACTATCCCTCTCTCAGCATCTGTTTCTCTTCATTCTCTCTTCATGCAGCAGTTGGGTGTCAGATAATCACTGACAGTTACATCCAATAGATCTTATATGGGGGGTCCCTTTGTGATCAGATGTGTTAGAATTGATTCAAATCACTAATTCCACTTCAAACAAATAGTGTGAGCTGTAACACATGTTCTAGACAAAGGAGCCTCCTATAAGAGATGTTGGATTGAGATGTCCTTCACACTCACACTCACAACTCCTGCATGAAGAAACAATGAAGAGGCAGATGCTGAGAGGAGGAGACAAAAGGAATTCGAATATTTCAGAAATGGTTTCGAATTTTTAATTGATATTAAAATAACATCTTATTTGTGTGATGATGAAGCTTCTATGAAATGTTCATGTACCGCTAGTTCCCCTATCAATGGCCTGTGTGGAAGTGGAGGAGCCCAGTGTTCCGGCAAAGGGAACTGTTCGCTATGTATTAAGGCATGAAAAGTGATGGGCAGCAGCAGCAGCAGGTAACGCCCCACAGCCCCATGGAACCTGCTGGAACCGACATAAAGGCAACTGTGCGCGCCCTCAGCCCAAATCACTTACCCGGACTCTAAAGCCCTTGACGCTACGAGACAGGAAGCGGCGAATGCCGGGAACTCCTTCAGGTCACGCAATAATCCCCCCGGTTCAAGCAGAATTATTCACAGCACAAAACAAACTTCACCGCTCCTAAGGCCTGACGGACTTTCTGTCGCAAGGCCTGAGTTTTAATCGCTGCACAAAATATCAGCGGCCGAGTCCCAGAGGCGATACACAGAACCGACCCCCGTTCCACCGCTCCTTCTCTCCCATCTCCATAACCACCGCTTGACAACAACCCAAGTACTGCGCAAGCGCCAAATGACGAAGAAAAGCATTGTGGGAGATGGAGTTCGGCAGCGAACCGGGGCGCTTGGCTATGCGGCAGAGCGCAGGGAAGGAGTGAGCATGCGTGTCAGGAGATAAGAATTGTATAATAGCTGTACCTCCGCCAAGAAAAAAGATCCGGGTACAAGTAGCTTTGCCATTGTGCCATGTTACCATAGCGGTTCGTTGCTAAGGGACTACTTTTGCTGTGCTGCTTATTCTGCTCCAGTTTAGCTGCTTAAAGGGAATCTTACCCCAAAACATTTTTATTGCGCAATGGAAGCAGCATTCATACATTTCTATCTGTATTTGCACTGGAAAGCAGAATGAGTTATTATTTTGCCTTTCTTTTCCCTGGTTGTGACTGGTGAAACAATGTAGCACAACATCAGTTTCCTCCACGTTTGTTCATCAGCTGCTATTGTGCTACTTACATTCAGAACAAGCAATGTAGACAATATAAGCTGCTTTCATTGACAATTGCATTTAGTAATACCTTTAAAAACCACTATAACACTGTAAGAATCTTTACCTTTGTATATAGATGTCATGAATTTTAGTTTTTTTTTTATACCTCGAATGGTTTCTTATTTAAAGCGGAAAAACCTGCTTTTTTTCAAAACACATCAGTTAATAGTGCTGCTCCAGCAGAATTCTGCACTTAAATTTATTTCTCAAAAGAGCAAACTGATTTTTTTATATTTAATTTTGAAATCGGACATGGGGCTAGACATATTGTCAATTTCCCAGCTACCCCAAGTCATGTGACTTGTGCTCTGATAAACTTCAATCACTCTTTACTGCTGTACTGCAAGTTGGAGTGATATCACCCCCCCCCCCAGCAGCCTAACAACAGAACAATGGGAAGGTAACCAGATAGCGGCTCACTAACACAAGATAACAGCTGCCTGGAAGATCTAAGAACAACACTCAATAGTAAAAGCCAAGTCCCATTGAAGTGATTTAAGGGACCTCTGCCATTCTAGCTATTTCTAAGGTAGGGTTATAATAAATCTCGAAAAATCGGATTTTTAAAAAAAAAAAATTTTTTTTTCTTTTTTTTTTAAACTTGAAAAATTTGTTGTGTTTTTTTAACCGGAAAAATGGATTGCTGACCAAAAATGAACCTTGAAAACGTGAATTATTGTGGAAAAAACAACTTAATCCTTTATAAATCTGCCCCTCAGTCACCTGGGAACCTTCATCGGAAAAAAACCCCATCATATCCCCCCGTCAGACATTTATTGGAAGGGAAGAAAATCCACATTGGTCATGTCATAACCACACCCACCTTTGTTACATGACATTAAGGGGGTTATTTACTAAACTTCTTATGCAAAAATCACGAAAAATTAATGAGTTTTTTTTATAAAATCAGACTTTTAAAAAATCATAAATTTTTCGTAATTTATTAAACCCTGAGGATGGAAAAGTCTGAATCTGAAAATCCGGCATTTCAGACCTGTCGATGTTGCATATAAGTCACTGGGAGAAGTCAATGTTTTTTTGATGTGCGCTGGGTTTCGGATTTAAATTCCAAAAAAATTGTGAAATTTGTGAAAATTTGATTTGTTTTTTTTTCCCCAAAGCAAATTTCGGGAAAATATTATAATAAATAAACGTAAAAAACCAGAGTGTATTTGATCAGAGTTTGTTGCAGAAAATATTGAGATAAATTCGGACTTTGATAAATGACCCCCTAAGTGTTAATGTTTGATTATATGTAGGTCACAAATATTTCTAGTTTACATGAGCAGATCTTTGACCCATTTTGACCGCAGGGCCAAAACAAAATGATCATTTAGCCCAAGGGCCAGCAATCTGATCCTAATGCAGACCTGTCGGGAAAAGACCTCATTAACAAGCATATACACACCTCATACAATGGGATTGCCTGACCTGCCCCAAAAGATATCTAACCAACTATCAGTCAGATATCAGTTGGACAACTTGTTGGAAGCACAGGCTACAGGCTGCGATCTTGATCTGAAGTGACTTGAGTAATAAGATAGAACAGACTGTGTACTAATAAATGGCTTTTAATATCATTTCAAAGGGAAGTAATAAATGAAAACATACAGTTTATAAAGGTGCCATTTCTTTGGCCTCACAGCTGGTAGAACATAATAACAAGGTAATGAATGTTCCTTTGAAGTATTCTATTTTTTCTCTAAGTGCAAAACCAGACTGATAGTGTAGATCCAGCGACAAGAGACAAAAACAAGAGTATCATTGATGCCATGTGCGATGGGTTGAGAGCTGTGAAATGGCTGTTACTTTGTTCGAACGGAACAGAAGCCTAATCGGCTTTGTACTTCAGAAGGATGGTTTTATTGCCAAGTAAGAATCGTGCTCTGTTTACAGCACTGATAATAACATTTCTGCCAAGGGGGGGGGATTTAAATAAAATAGAAAGAAAATGTTCATAATGCCATACATTTCTATAGTTCAATTCCCTTCCTTTTTTATACTGTATGTAACACTAAATTAATTTTAATCAACCAACTGAAGAAGCCGCTTTGATGAGTGGTGAAAGGTTTTCAAGAAAACTCGGACGGTCCAGTTGATCTGACTTATTTCTACAGATACAGTTGCTTTAGGGTCTGGCCACACGGGCAGATTCTGGGAGATTAGCCACCAGGCGACAAACCTCCTCTTCTTCGCGGCGACTAATCTTCCCAATCTACCTTCCACCTGCTAAAATGTAAATCGCCTGGAGGCAGGCACACAGATCGCTTCATTTTCCGAAGTCGTCCGTAATTGCCTCACATGGAAACTTCGGGCGACTTCGGAAAACAAAGCGCTCCATGTGCCTGCCCCCTGGCGATTTATATTTTAGCCAGCAGAAGGCAGATCGAGGAGATTAGAGAAATGGTGAGGGGTTGCATACTCAATAAAAATAATATAACACTTAGTAGACAGAGGTGGTATTAAATATTTTTTCTTTTATAGTAAATAGCAATATAATTTTTTTACATCAGATAAACTGGTATATCACCATTTCTATGTATTGTTTTGGGTAATTGATTGTGGGATTACCTGTGGTTATTTGCAGCTCATATACCTTAAAAAAGTTTTTCTATTGTGCCTTCCACCAACTTATTTTCGTAGATCGAGGAGATTAGTCGCCATGAAGAAGAGGAGATTTGTCGCCTGGCGACTAATCTCCCCGAATCTGCCTGTGTGGCCAGACCCTTAGACTTCACTCTACTAGACATAGGCTCCCTACTTCACCAGCATCTTATTAGAATTGTCAGCCTTTGAAGGCAAGATTTGATAATAATAAAAATGATAAATAGCCCACCATCCTACCAACTAATCCTCCTTTTCCACAATACTAAATACTTTCCTTTGATGCAGATGCCTGCACTTCTAAACATTCCATCAATCATTACAGTAATAGAGAAAGCCAAATTATTTCAGTACCTGGAACCTGGACCACATGCAAGTGTCACTTTGTATTGGTGCTTTGTACACAGCTTCTTCAGCCAAACTGCCCCATTACAGCTATAGATCCAAATATATAGCTCTCAATCCATAGTTTTGTTTTCATATATAATTTTATACCTTTGCAAAGCTCAGGGACCCCAACTCTCACCCATAAGTGTTCAGTTTTAACTCTCCGCTAACTTATGTTTTGTATTACGCAAGGCAAACCGTACACTTTTGGTGTCCCCCAGTTCCAAGCCTCCATCAGTGGCTATAAATCCCCCACAGTACTAGCAGGACTCCCATCCGGAGCCACATTGATGGAGAGTGGGCTAAGCTGCTGCAAAAAGTGGTGGGGTTTTGGCAGCAGTTGATCAGCAGAGTTTGTTTGTATAGGGAGTGGGGCCAGGTGAGTGTAGATTGCCTAATCTAATAGGGATATTTATCAAATTTCTATCAAATCTATTAGCACCCTTTAATAACTATGCCAGTAAATATTGAGTGGTTTCCTTTAGAGGAGGTCCCCTAATATCAGAAGATTAACATTCTGTACTTATTTGATATTTAGTATTTTTGTCTGGGATGTCGAGCTACAACTCACAAAACTGACAAAAACTGACTCTTAAAGGAATAGATTTGTTTCTGCACTGCTTATTCAGACTGTGAAGCCCATGGTGGCGTTATAGGAAAACTTTACCCCCAAAATGAATATTTAAGCAACAGATAGTTTATATCATATTAAGTGGCATATTAAAGAATCTTACCAAACTGGTATACAATAGAACCCCCATTATACGTTTTTCAGGGGACAAGAAAAAAACTTATTTAAAATCCAGGAAAAATGTCCAGATTACAGACATTTCTGATAACTCTCCAAGTGTTTTTATGCCCCCCCCAGGCATACCGATAAATCTGTAGTCCCTTTTATGGTGTCATCATTGTACAGTTGTAGTATGCAGTAATATGGACACTTAAACCTTATATTAGATTTTTTTCCCCCACTATGTGAAAAGTTGCACTGCACTAGTTTTGTGCAAGTGATTTTAACTGTTAACAGCAAAATCAGTCCTGAACAAAACAAAATTCCATGTATGGAGCCAATCCTCATTTCAAATTCATGTGGTGCTGTATTTGGGACTTCTACTACTCGTAGAAAAATACATACACACAAAAAAAAACGTCGCTTAGCTCTGTGTAGTTTGCGATCCCAGCAAACATTTTGGGGTTGCCCCCTTCTTCAAATTCCAAAAAGTTTGCTAGGATCTTTTTAGCGAAACAAGGCAAAAATATTCACCCATCCCTAATAAAGAATTCAGTATCTGTTATCCAGTTATCATTTGGGGCATCCCTAGAAGCTTTGTATTTAAATATGCCCCAAGGATCTGGGAACATTTGCAAGCAGTAAATCATAACTGGATTCATATTTTAAAGGAGAAGGAAAGCTACGGAGGCATTTTATTGCCAATAGATTAGCTGCAATAGTGCAAGCTAGAATGCTATATTTATTCTGTAGAATGTTTTACCATAACTGAGTAAAAAGCTCTAGAAACTCTCCGTTTGTTTAGGATAGGAGCTGCAGTATTTATGTGGTGTGACATCACTTCCTGCCTGATTCGCTCCCTGCTCTGGGCTCAGATTACAGTAGAGAAGGGGGGGGGGGAGAGGAGCAAACTGAGCATGCTCTTGCCCAGGGCAATGAGGTTTAGGCTGAAGGCAGGAAGTCTGATACAGAAGCCCATGTGTACACAATAGAAGGAAAGATATGCAGTGCTAGTACATCATCACATACAATAGTTATTTATTAGAAACTTGTCAGGACTGCACCAGGTCCGAAATACCAACATGTCTAGATTATTTCTTTTTTTTATTTAAAAAATGATTTCTTATTTTTATTTAAAAAAGCTAAATGGATAAGTGGTATAGAGGCAGGGTGATAGATCATTGATGCATTAATTCTAATTATGGAACTACAGGGCCTGTGCTAACTGGGAATATTGATTGTAACCCAATACCCCAATCCCGTATATAACCTTATGGATCTGGGAGAACATTCGATCCATGGACTTGCATCATACATTCTGTGTCCCTTGTTCCATATGATAACAATGCTTTGTTACAGTGTTGATGTTACAAATCTCCTGCAGACAGCATTGAGCTGCATCACTTTCTATTGTAATATTTGCTGTGCAGGAACAAGTGTCTATTTACTGTTATATTTTGATGAATGTGGATTTGTTTAATAATGGGATGCCCAGGGGTTATTATATTTCAGGAGGGTAGCCACCTACTTCCAACATTCATTTCTTGCATTGAAAGTTGGTTTGTATACTAAGCTCAGTCAAGGTCAAAGTCAAATTGAAAGTAAACAGGGGAAATGTGAAGATGTTCTGTTGTGTTGCCAGAAAAATTTTTTGTAGTTAAGTGATTGGTCCCATCCCAATATTTGCCATAATGACTTGAACTCCTTGCCAGATGCTGAAGCTGAAAAGTAAAAAAGAATTATTGTATGCCCCACAATATGGAATCCAGGGACTCATATTGCCTCCCCACTAGTGATTGGCAAATCTGACCCGTTTTGCCAAAAATACATGAAATGTTGAAAGTTCACCAAAATGTATTTAAGTCTAAGGGCGTCAGTTTTTTTGCTGCATAATGCAGCGAGTCACTATTTTTTACCCATTGGAGTCTATGGGCATCATTTTTGTGGTGAAACTCGAAAAAGTGTAAAAACTACTCCCCAACAAACTATTTCTAAGTCCGAGTGCCATTGTATTAATTGGCACCAGCCACTGCTATGGTTTGGTATGAATCATGTTATAAACCTATAGATTACTGTCATTTCTTGAGCTAAACAGGGCAACTGAAGCTACTCTGTGTTTAGTCCTGAGAGTTAGGTTAGTAGTGAACAAATAACTTCTTGCTAACAAATCAGTTATGATGATGGCTGAAAGGATGGGGTTGTATAAAAATCTAATGATCTAACTCGCAAGCATCAAAGATTTTTTTGTGATTCAGGCACAAAAATATGTTCTGTACAAGCCCTATTCAATGCACTCATGATGAACAAGGGGGTGTACTTACCTTTTACTAAACCCCTGTAACCCTAATTTGGCTTAAAAAGACAAATACCAACTATTGAAGTAGACCATGGGCCACACAGGATGGGTTTTCACTATGTGGAAATAGAGTCTGAGGTTGTTGTTAAACTACCCCTCTATACTACCAAAGATGTAAAAATAATAGAAAAGGGACACCAGGGGTTCTTTGCAAACAAAACAGCAGGCTTAATTGAGCAAAAGCGCAACAGGGTTTAGAATGGTCACAGCACATGAGGTAGGAGAATAAATACCAGGTAAATCACAGGTGCAGCATATGCAGCACAGAATGGCACCACTGATGGAATACTCGTAGCAGGAAGGTTCTCACACACCCTTGTATATTGTATTGTATTGTTTATTACATAGTAAGCTTGGTGCTCAATGATGGATGATACGGAAACCTCCCAATACATATATAAAAGAAGCACACTGGCACACAAGACATGTAGATGCAGGGAAACCCTTGCAAAGTTTTTAACGCAGAAGCGCAACTTTCTAGGCTCAGCCACTTTGTTAAGGGGAGTTGAAAGTATACACCTTACAGGTAGACAGTACCTCATGTGGTCTGGATCCCTACGATAGACGTTGAACAGGGATAGAAATACACCCTGTTTCCCTTGTCAGTACTTGGTACCTTCACTACAAGCAAGCAGAGCCTACAGGAGACCTACTCCCATCTATCCTACTTGGTAAAGCTTGAAGCTGCTCTTGATAACTAAACTCACTGATTCACTGCTTCTAGAGAGTGCTACAACAGTGGCTATCCTGCACACTAGCTAACCTTGTTCACGGGGTCCCTGTTCCCCCACTTCTCTAAAGGGGTTGTCCCTTCAGGGCCTAACACTTCTGGGGCCTTGTTGACTCCAGGCTCAATAGACATCCACCAGATTAACTGCTGCAGGCAAAGAGGAAGGGCAACCCCTTGCAAATCCCTATTTTACAGTAATGCAAGAAATGGTCATCAACCTAAGGGCCAATGAACTTGGTATGCAAAATAAGTAGAAATGGTACATGGGTTTTAACCCAGCAACAAGGAAATGAGGCACTGGGAATTGAAGCCATAGGGGCCATTAAACCTATGGGGCCCTACACCATTTTTTAAATCACCCATTTCAAAGATTTTAACCCCTCAGGGTTCAAAAAGAGGCAATCCTCTATGACATGATAAGAATGAGGACATCTATTTAAATAAGCAGGTTTCATCTTAGGCTGCAAAAAATATTTTTTATTACAGGAAGCGTTGTGGATTTTTCTCCCTGAATCAGTTCTACTGGCAGATACATTAGAAAGCTTCAAGAAGGGGTTGGGTGGGAAAGTGAGAAAATAAGTTCCTAAAATTAACTCTTAGTACAAAGTTGATCCAGGGACTGGGCCTACTTTCCATCAAGGTAAATTGGAGAGGCTTCAATTGGGGTTTTTTTAAATAAAAGGTTGAATTCAATGTACTTTTGTCAACCTCATCTATTATGTTACTATTTCTTACTATTATTATTTCTTATTATTATGATTTATTATTATTAAGATCTATATTTGAAATGAACAGCTCTTCTGGAGCGCTAGAGGAATGCAATATTGCAGACATTTACCCTGGCCACTGCACCATGTTAAAAATGGCACTAGCTACCATCTCACTTGCTGCAAGAAAAGATATTGATGGAACCCATTAATAGAACACAGGAATTACCAGCAGGACCAGGATGGAATAAACAAGCCACATAAGACTGTTTATGGGAATTTGTCCAGGTCATTAGAACTAATATTAAAAGAAAGATGGATATGAGGGGGCTTGGAGGTTATTAGCAATGTCTCCCTATTAAAAAAATACAACAGGGGCAAATGTATTTTTAAGATGTTTTATTATTTAAAATATCATATACTATGGATGACTCGAGATACTGATGAAGCGCGAAATCCCAGTGTAAAAAACGTCAATTCTGTACCAGACTGACAACGTATCTGGGACACACCACTATAGTGTGTTCTTCTTGGCAGCGTTCGACCGCTATAAAGATGGACATAGCGCCCCTGTATATCTATTGGTGCCCGCACGATCCGGCATTCCCCCCTATGGTCTGCCATATGAGTGCTTATCCTATTACTTCTCGTAGATGTTGCGCTTCAGCTATCTCTAAACAGGACGATAGATTATGCTGCCCATAGTAGTAAACGTGCAATATTCGTGTTGGACTGACTGTATGGTTTTGTACAACCCAATAAAATCTTGACATCATGTTTTGCATTTACTATCAAAAATATATATAATCTATAACTCATTTATCTACTTCAAATACCCTATCGATATGCCACTTTTGATCCTAGCTAACTTTACACAACCCTAGTGCAACTACATTAAGCTCTAATGACACTTATCATACTCAAGTATATTATCTATTCATTCAATCTGATGTATTTCACGTTTCCCATCCTTTGCGCTACATTCAATTAGTAAACAATCAACACAGCTCACATGGCTCGTAATCTGTTTATACCTACAGAAGTTCGTCTTGGCTCTCGTATTGTTCCTATTGACCTCTTGAGCAATGACCTTATGGGAAGTACCCCAGAAGATTGATGACCCCTCGCCGCCCTCTGTGTTTTACAGATTCCTAATATGAACACATATTACGTACCGCGTATCATTTATGTGGCATCTGAAGCGCAATTTACAGTATCTATTGATCATGAGTACTATTCAACATATTGCTTATAGTTATATATCAAAACGCCAGGAAAGCACGGAAGGAAAGGTGAAATTGAGTTCCTAATGTGAATAGAGCTTAAGTTAGCCACATTGGATAGGCTAAGAGTCTCCTCCAATATCCCATTACATACGATGCTGGAACGCTGATTATGGAGCATAGAGTTCTTGCAACCTATATCCCTCTTATCTCTAACCATACTTCAATTTATTGCTATTAGAGTGCCGCACTTGCATAGTCACATCTATCATACACATCCACTATTTCTACTATTTACAAGATAGCGCGCCCTTTGCCTGCGATACCTGCAACCCGAGTTTAAGGCAATTCGAACTAGGGGTGTGACAGATAGCACAAAGGACGCCTGCCCGCTGATCGATGGTCTCTCACACAATACACTAGGTCTATTATCTTGTCTATCTGAGACCCCCAAGAAAGGTCTTATGTTCGTTTATAAACTCGACCATGGAGTTAGTGTTGTCTCAGCGTACAACTAGTGTGAATATAGACAGAGAAGACGATGTCAAAAGGAGTAATATAAAAATGTCCATTGTATTGATAAGTAGTAATAATAGACTCTAGAAATGACGTGTCCCAGAATTGCCTAAATTTCCCATATGCCCCTATATTAACTTTACTAAATACCCATACCAATGCCTAATCTTATACTGCATGAGCACAACAAGTGCCCTTTATATTCATACTAACAACAATAATTATATCTTATCAAAAGTGGCTACAGGGCGGTCACGCATCTTGAGTAAACTTTGTTTAAACACTTTGCTGATATCTCGTATCGCATCAATCAGGTATCACTCTGGCACGCATGCTCAGTGCCCTGTATATCTAGAGCATCGCTACGCAATACAACATCAGACAAATAGAGACTATCGAAAACATGACAACAACAGAGCGATAAAAGTGATTACAATAGTATACTGCCAGAGACAGCCGACTAATAGATCTAGAGCTTCTCTGAAGTACCTCTATCACTCTAGTACATAAATGGTTCATAATCATCGAGCTACTGCGTGCACTTGGATCTACGCTGCATTCTGTATTTTCTATGTGACATATCTAAATCGTACGGCATCTTAATATATCTGTTATTTATGAGTTACTATTGTGAGCCTTTCTAAAACCAGACAATAACATTACCTGCTGTCTCCATACGTCGTGGCTATTATACCCCCAAAGCGATCCTGTCCAGGCAACAATTAACATCTTGCTCAAATCTGATAATGCCCCCTGCCAAGAGTTTTAATTACCTATCTCTTGAAATCTGGCCCCATAGCTCTCTTTTACATTGTGCTCACAAGTCGCAATGTGAGCTACGCTGCAACAACATAACAACTGGGAGCAATGTCAAAGACCAGAAAGACTAACCAATCCACAGTTCAAATCTTCTTAAAACCACAAGCTTTTCAGATCCTCTCACCACGTGACAGCTCATAACCAATTATCCTGCCTATTTGAGTTCCCTAGCCCCTCATGGCTGGGTGAACAAGGCCGGCCCCCTCACCCCCTGCTGTTTCAATAAGTGTATTACTTGTCCCACCCCAACTGTCTCAGCAATATGCCCACCCCACAACTCTCGACAACTTCCTATCCCAACTCAAACCAATATACATCCCAGTGTGACAGCGAATTTCCACATGCTATTACTGCCACGGCGACATTCTTTCCTATCCCCTCTAAGTATCACAACCCCACTTTTATCTCTAAAATTATAAAGGTTCATATATGATGCCATCTATGAGCTCTCCTTCCTCTTTCTATTTAACAGATATTATTATTCTCTCAGCCACTCTCTCGTGCTCAGCACAGTCAGCACACTTCCTATGCTCCCGTGTTTCAGTGAAATCACCTCCTACCAATTCACCATGTAGTTCACCCTATCTTAATGCCAATAATAATCTATGCCCTGCTGCAAACATCAGTTAGCATGTGTACACAAACTATATTGGCATGATAATGTGCGTTTTTCTGTTTCAATTCTAGAAGAATGCGTAAGATGAACTGGGTATAGATACTTCTGAGTTTATTGTTCTTTCGAAACTGCTATTGTATTGGAAGCGCAATGCCCTAATACAAGAAGCAGAGCACTATGAATAGTCGACAGAATATATCAACATAGCGGAACCAATTTTCTTGTGAAACACTCCCACAACAAATTCACTGATCTTCTCTATCGGAAAGAGTGAATAGCTTATATTAGTAACTAATTTAATGTGAGTATATTTATTTTAATTTGACTATTGCCCTATCTAATCTATGACAAAGGCTGTATATTGAATCACGGAGGTGTGCGGACCCTCTCTCGGATCTATATATTCTAAAGTTAATTATGGTTAGACCGCATCATATCCACCTGTACTAACCAGCCCATCTAATTAGTCTCTTATTCTCATTAGTATATGCAGATACCCAATATTCTCACAAAAAACAGAATTAAAAAGACATCAGAGTGAACTAACCGAAATGTCTCTCATGAACTTTTTTACAGGTATATTTCAGTTGCTTCCTTAGTGCAACATATAGCACGATCACGAGCTCACGCAATTGTGCTACTATATGCTAAAAAGCATTGGTGTCCAGGTCGTTCCCCATGTGTGCTCAAAGACCTTGTGGCAATCTGGTTCTGACCTTGCACGGAGATAAGAGTCGCTGACAACATGAGCGTCATATAAAAGATGGTCGTGCAAACTCCAATTTGTATGCGGTAGCATTACAATTGCAGCCCCTACATAACTCACCTCGAGAAGAAAATACAGGTCTATAAGGATTCCAAGCAATCTCTGGTACTATTCAAGAGTGAAGAAGAAAAAGTATACAATAGTGTTCGATATGAAACAGTTATAGAGATCCAAGAACAACTAACAAGTGCATAATATCTAGTCACTACTATTTTCAATACAGTGAAGTTGGTCTATCGTAGGACATTTATCGCGGGTCCAGCCACACTAACTTTCAAAAATAATAAATGAAAATACGAAACCCATTGATCAAGTCAGAACCCCCCAGATACCTATGATTAACGAAAATAATCAGAGGAATTAATCTAAATCAATTCTAAGGCAAATGAGCAATGGTTACACCGCCAGATGATCTATATTATATGGTATGCGCACCTATTACCATTCTGAAGACCGACTTTCTGAGAAATCCAGAGCGATAAAAATTATCTTAAAGTGCCATAGTTACAGTTCTATCAAAATCTCTTTTCTATTCGGATCTTTGAAATCATAATGATGGATCGGATCCCAACTAGCAAAACACTATTTACCACACCATGCTTTGAGTTCTAGAGTCGGCCCACCCGTAAAGCAATATCCTTGTAAAAGAGCCCCCACAAGAGTCAAACTCAGATGAAGTTTTCTAACATTCCTGTAACGCACCTCTTCAGTTTCAATCCATCTTCACTTAGCTAACATAGTACCCACACATCTCAGGTATCTATGCGAGAAGAAAAACATACAATCTAACACTCCATCGTGATTATTCACACTCTGTTATGAGGAGTTGTTTTGTGGTGATGTGATATTATGGAAGCGATAACGCGTGAGATACATTAGCAACTCGCACACTATGCAACTCCTTCATGTATAAGTTACATTATACGATTGAAAGGTATCAAAACAAAAGAGAAGAAAAAGCACATCCACTATCTAGTTACACTATCTCTCGATCCAATTTGTGCTATTCCTTAAGTGCACGCTGGAAAAATTCTATCTCTCCCTCACGATCGCCATAGGCTATCGTGTACTCAGTCCCTGGATCGTAAGCCTCATTGTATCTATTGAGCTAATAGCATCCCACCTATCTCTTCCCTCACTGCTAAAACAACATCACAACCCCTTCTCTTAAAGCTAATCTAATGTATCAGCCCGACGTACTACAATACTATCTCATTTCTCCCAGCGAGAAGTATGAGGAGATGCCACGATCCTTGACAACAGCCTCCTCACTTGTGATAATACACCCCTAGCCCAATATTTAGCGGAACTCTTCTTTCATATTCTAATTCGGTTTATTATATATGGCAACGCCAGCCCTATTGATGCGCTCGATGAATACAAAACTTACTATAATATCACGTGTTGTATAATCTAACAGCGTATTTTAAATAAGGATATATCAGCTGACAATGATATTCATCCCTATACAATTCATTACTTATCAGATGTTTATTACCAATATTAGTACTAGTCGTCGACTCTCTGCACTGCTCCACACTCTTCATTCCAGTGAACTACAGATTGCAACCTCTCCCCAGATGTTCTGATCAACAGTCTTCGCCTCATAGCTAGTCTGGGACAATCTAGTTCCTGATACCAAGCGAAAATTTGAGCACAAAGACTATTAAGTATGGATGGTTCCCTCTTCTTCCCGTACCGCGCTGCCTATATCTAAGAAACGAATAAATGATTCTCTAGCTTCTCTGAGAAGTGATGCGAGACCAAAAACTGCTAACCGGCATTATTCAGATGGGGCCTACAAAGTCTACCTACAGCTCAGTTTCACTTTGAACAGCGATATCCGTGTTAAAATATAATCCGTGACCCCGTTTCGCTTACGCGCAAGATCCACGTGCCCCCTTTCTAAGTTGAAAGTTGAGGCAGGCATCACGTACGACCCTCGACTATTATTGCCCGTAGAGTAGGCTCGTCGCTCCTGACTGTGTCATCTTGCTTGCAACAGCCAAGTTTTAGTCATCTCTACACAAGAACTCTCAAGGTCTCTATATTCCATGACATCCGAGTCATGTATTTGAACCATGCCTGCACAGTCCCCTCATATTCTGGCATTTATTTACCCAAAAGGGTATTACAGAGTGCCGTGTTGGACGATATATATTTGACCCCGCATCTCCTAAGATAGCCAATAACGATTTATCTTACTTTATCAAACATTGAATCTCATTGCCACTTAGACTGCCCAAGTGGCCTAGCACAAGTATGTGCATACGTCTCTAGAGACCTCTATGGTCTACAATTGAGATGGGACCCACATCCTCGATGGTATATCATTGGGTGGTGGCTAATAATTTTGTGTTATCTTGACAACACTAATACAATATACAACAAACAAACCCAATACACCAACTAAATCCGATTAAAGTCGAAAACTAAACGAGATTATAATAAAATAGAAGACTGTAAGTACCCAATACTGAGCACTACATCGGCGGACCGAACTAACTTGACTAATGAGTATATCTTAAACAACAACAGATCACGAGAGAATATTGTAATATTCCCCTACTAACCCGCGACGGTACTGATACCTCGACCCTGTAGGCTCATTACCATGAATTAATCCATTGCTGCTCACAACAAGTTCTATATTAAAGCTCTACATCTTAAACTCCTCCAGAGTTATCTAGATATACTCAGTCAGTTTGATGGGTATTCCCTATAGTTTATTCAACGAGCTTTATTCTAGGTCTAAAGAATCTCATAATAGATCTACCATCTTATACTGCCCTTCACCAACATCTACATCTTCACTTACTCACATCTAATCTCAAAATCAAATCAAGATTCTACTACAGGTGATGCCTATACCCTACAAATAAAGCGCGATCTTGTACTTGTAGTCACTTGTTTTGCTACAATAATGCCATTCATTAGGTGAAAAATTATTTAGAATTGTAAGTCCCTTAATACAAGCCTTCAAATCATATTCTTAAGACACCCAATCCACAGACTCGTCCACAAGTCTCTACTTCTATGGATCCGTGGTAACGCCACTCTCCTATTTTCAGGTGAGTGATACGTAATCCCTTTCTAGGAATCTGTCGCGATCCCCTACAACAAAAGAAAATAAGCACCAACAGAGCTATATTCCCATCTCTAGTGGAGCACTCATCTATTCACTGTTATCTGTGTGAAATACAGACATAATCTGGAAAAGCAAATACAGGCACTGGTATCTATATATGATACTGGAACTAAGTCTCGTCTATATGAGGTTAACGGCCGGGCTGTCTAATGCACATCTACACAGAGCATAAGTAAGCCATATAGTATACATAGTAATTGGTAGTGAGAACACTAATTCTTTATAATGCGAATATCCGGGAGTCAGCTACACAAACTGACCTTAAGAATGCGGAGCTGAATACCTATTCGCTCAGCGAGATATATCTACCGTCCACACTAAGTGTAATGACCCAAAGAACTCCTATCTAGTCACTTACACTCGAAGTAACATGAGAATATACTCTGATTACATTAATCACAATTAGCCCGTGTATCTGCTCTTTCATCTCTTCTCTGATCAGCGAGGCCTCCAGTACATCTTGTACAGTAACCAATATACATCCTTATGATGCGTTCTAAAAAAATAGGCTAGACTAAACTACGTTACTTCAAAAAACAACATGCCATCATTTTGTATATCAATACAAAATAATCTAATTTTAAATATAACTAATTGCTAGAGCTGGATCAAATAAAACCTTGTGCCATACATGTACAACCAAGCCACACGCCGCCTGCAAATTGAGTATAGCTGCTTCGATTCGAATCTTGTCTTAGACATCTATGTGTCATCGGAGGGAGTAATGCTGCTGAATGACCTGGTACAATTTATTATTAAGTTTACAAGGATCATATATTCATTTAAAATGACGAAGCGTATCGTGCTCCTCTTATCACTGTGAGAGTGAGTAGCGATCGGTTCTTAGAGTAGATTATCAAAATAACAGCATGCCAAATAATACATGTCTGTTCACCGCCGCAAATGCTTAGCCCCGTGAATTGACTTCAAGTGGATTTTAGAGGCAGTTCTATCAAGTTTCAGTTTCGCTACTCATCATATCTCGCGCATTTAGACGTCGCTGAATCGAGATAAGACCAAAAACACACTATTATGTGCATAAGGTGATAACCCACTATGTTTGGATCAGACACATGTATGTCTTTCTGAAGACTACACGTGCGTAGCCTAAACCATTATTTCACTCAAGTATATAATCATTCTTTGTCAAGGAAAAGGATAGAGGCTGCATTCATTATTAGGGAGCTCGATATCGCGTTCGAAGATTAGATTGTACCACAAAATGATGTCCTTAAGGCGCAATAAACATTTTTAGGGTATAGCAGACAATTATCTTAGGCTCACACATAGTATTATATGATATCAAATTGACTATGGTATTACATTATTTAGGCGCAGACAGAATACTACTTCTATCATTAAAGTGACATCGTCCGAGAACCACATTTTCTTTGTATAGTGTACAACAAGTGTCTAAGTGATCTCCTGGAGAGTATGCATTTTGTCTGCGCCTATAAACCGAATCCCTACTTACTTATGGGGTCCAAAGGAGCGATATTTAAGAACTCAGCACCTCTTCAGTGTTTCAACACCATCTTCCCAAAAAAACTAGATGTTCAAGGGTCTCAGCCATCGCTAGATTATATGAGGTATCGAGATAGGACAAAATTTTGAAAGAAAATTATAAATGTATAAGTAGAATTAGCTGACACATGGTATTGCCGTTTTTATTCTGCGTTCCTCAGCATATCTAATCCTGTCCTAGTTGTACAGTTAACCATTTCATATATACAGTCAGGGTTCAGTGGGTAACACTACATATCAACTCGGAGCGCCCTTCTTCTTCATATATCTTTCACGCCTTTCTCGAGAAGGGAGCAACACTAATAGCGAACTTTCTTACAAACATTTAAAGACTAGTAATTGAGAGAGTTCAAGTACATTATATTTCTCCAGTCATCTAACTAGAAAAAACCGATATTTAGCGAGTTATATGATGAGAGCATTTTCTCTATTGAGAGCCATGTGCCCGTAACATTTCCCACATTCACTAAGTCTATCTGAATCTGAAATGAACTTCGCCCTGCCTGAGCAGCAGCATCCCTAAATACTACAGTGTACCCAGATCGCATATGATAAAAATTAGTAACATTCTATAGTGAAAAAGTCCTCATTCATAATAAATAATATTTACATCATGTGCGCAAAAAAGTTGCGCTGATATTAACAAGCTTCTTTCTCCAACGAACGTTTTACGCTGCATGTAGTTCTTGCGTCGCCCCTGACTCATTCGGCGCTTCCTCTCCTAGAACTTATGGCAGCACTATCGAAAGGTCTCTTATTTAGGCGACAACCATTTGGCCAAGGCTTTCTGAACATGACTTCCTGTGCTATCTACCAACTCCTTTTTCTTTTATAGTCACAAGCTTATGCTGGTAGCAAATATATAAATAAGTTATATATTTTATCTAATTAGCATCTGACTATGGCTAAGAAGCGCCCATTGTGAGTTTAGGCATTATCATAAGCAAAGCTGTGCAACAACAGCCCAAACTGACCAGATGGTGCGCATGAAGTAAAGAGCTAAGGTAAGAGGTGCAGATGATTATGGTGAGCCAACATATAAGAGATGTGTTAGGAAAGGTCTATTATGTCTATGTGGGTTTTATGCATTGACAACATGTCTAGTCTTTCTTTGTTCATCTATACATGACATATATGGAACAACATATGAAATAGTTGTATACATTACTATACAGCTTAATGAAATAAATACATATTCTGAAACAAACCTTAATGTATATATGAACACCGCTATGTACTGTATGAGACTCCAAAATCCCCTTCTTCATTCTCTTATTGTGCACATCTTCTCTCCCAAATATCAACCACTCCTGAGGGCAAAGCACCACCGTGGACAGCAACCAATAATCCTTACAAGTAAGTAACAAACCCTTAAAGCGTGCAGTGTGCACTGCAATAGATAAGATTGATCGCAGTCACTGCCAAGTATTATCACGACAATACTTAAATTCTATCTAGAAATTATAAAACAAGGTATATGTATGAATAATGTAAACTAGCTACAAATCATAAGGGCATCAACCTCAGCCTCGATGGAGGCAAGGCAAGAGCAAAGGAAGCGCGCAGTGACCTCGCCACCCCAAGGGTGAGGATAATGTTTAATGCTCACTCTCTACCACCAATGGACCCCACTGTTTTCTCCTTTCGAACTTGATAACGCAAGACTCTACAAGTCCTACAAGGTGCCCTTGCTGTGCCAAAATATACTCTAGAACCACTCTTCACCCGATTTCGACGAGTATTACAGCCACAAAGTTGCAACCAACTCTGTGTGTGCATGTTCCGGGAAGGCATTATGATCGATTAAGTAAGAGATGGAAGTATAAAACCACGCGAGCCTTTAATGTTAAGATCTATCTATGCCTTTGGTCAGTAACCTCAGTTCCGTAGTGGAGCTCCCGCGCGAATGTTGCCTGTACTCAAGCTGATCATTATCGGCTAGGTTTTCCTTGCTTTACTTCAGTCCTCCCTCACCCATACTATTCCTTCTTCACTGGTTCAACTATATCAGCGACTCTCATTGCTGCTGTAATCTTATTCCAGCGCATCAACCTTAGCAGCATGCACACTCTCTGCTGGTATTCCTAGTGTACCTATCTAGCATCTGCTCTCTGCTCTTGTTTTTCATCTGGTTCTATCTAGTCTGCACGTCTCACCCCAACATAGCTTAAAAACTGACTTGGCGTGGGGGTTTCCTGGGTTTACTTTCGGATCACCACCTGTCTCTTGTGGGGCTGGTTTGTGTATCACGACGGCGTATACCACACTGCTCGAGCACAACCCTTACCTATACTACTTTGGCGTAGTATTCGCTAGAGATTCAAGTCCCGCCCATAGAGCTAAGGTCCAGTGCGCATAGCTTTGATTTTGCTCTTCCCTTGTACTGAGTCTTCTCTTGTTTAGATCGATGTGTATTAATAGAAGACTCATCGATGACTAGGACCAATGTAAGAAAATCATGAGAGCCCACTACTTGATAATGAAAGAGAAGAAACTGTAACGGACACAAATGCCCAGACCAAAACCAACTGGCATCTCTTACATCTATCATCAGACTGGGCCATAAAAGCTTCAAAAGGTGATGTCAACCTATCGTCAGGACTATACTTTCCGTATATAGACTGATCCCCCTCTACCTTTGCGAACACAAGGCCGAGATGACAAGAGTCGTGCCCTCTTCACCCAGACACGATTGTCCGCAGAACTAAAAGAGTAGAGGTGTAAAGATAAGAAGGGCAGCGGCTGGCAGTACAATCTAAGTTACTAACAGAAGCGCCCACAAAGCGATGTGCCCACCGAGTCACACTACCTTATCATATTACTAAACCTAGCACCTGATGAGTATATCACCTGCGGTACACTTATCCAGAGACAAGCTCACCGCTCTCTGCGCATATTATGCACACACACAGCCAACAGTTCCCTATTTGATATTACTCTCGCGTGGCGCCTTGCCTTTTCGTATCCATGGTGCCATAAGATATTTTATGTCCGTGCGCGCTGGCACAACTCAAAGTCGAGAGATAGGGCCAACACAAAAGGAGAAGCACACCGAATAGAGTGAATACTAACGAGCGGGTTTAGAGCTCATTCCATATTAAACAATATATTATTGTTAAACAGTATTACACACACATCATCGCGAGGGAATATGGTGTTTCTTACGCGACAGCAGAGTGGTGCAATATCAGGTGGGCAATCATTCCTGGATGACGCACACTTGCGTCAACGCGATGAGGGGGAGTGTTTGTTGTTCGACAGCGGCTCCCCTGTTCTCCTACCTACTCCTGGTATACATATTACCCCATAATAAGAAATAATTCAAGAGTAATTAATAAGTCTCATAGTTGTGACCCAATCTCTCTATATTTATTAGAATGAGCTAATAGTGCAGATAGTGCGTGAGGCACATCCTTTTGTGCTCAACGCCCAGTCTACAATGAGAAGACTATCAACGTTCATTAGAAATACATACTCAAAGTGAAATATGTCTTTCTAGCAGTGAAGGCGAGATGCTCAACTTCGACGAGGGAGTCTCGCCAGAAAGTATCAGAACCTCATAAAACCTATAGTAAATATTCAATCCAAAGCATTCTAGAAAAGAAACAGTAAGTATCTAGAGCCCATCACATATCTAATACACATCTCTAGTAATGTAAATATGTGTTTCCAGAAGCTAAGGGATATCAACATGTAAAAAGGGGAATTTAAGATTAATAATGATGAGATCGCTGGTCTGTCAGTATCAATCGAAAAATGCCGTTTATTTACTGCCAGTGACTTCAAAGTCCTGTTTTTTTATGCTTACTACATTAAGATGCAATTTTACATTCTCACACCGAAAAATTGTATGTCCAATTTATAGAGGCCAGTGGGGGTATACACATATAAGAGAAGATGTGCGGAAACCTTCATCAAAGACATATCATCAACAGAACACTATACTTCATTGACATTTTTCCTCACTATCTATGGACTAGACCTGCCTGTAAATAGAACTTTGGGAAAGCCTCAGAAAGAACCCACACTGCTATTGAGTTCTATGATCTTTGAACCAGCCAGCAGGGAAAGGCCTATGACGAGTTGCGTTATACTAGACCATACCCAAAATTGATAACCCCCAAAGTATTAATGATTTCAATAACATGTTAGTTAGTGCTTGACCACTTTCTTTAATTATTTCTTATCCTATACCAGTCTATTCTTGACGTTCATTCTAATTGTAATTTGATTATTCTTATCGATTTCTAGCTGTCTACTCACAAAAAATAAACACACTGCGAGTATGTATAAGGATTAGGTGACATAGTCATTACTTTATATGTCGTGTTGATCCATTTTGACATAAGACTGCACACAGCTTATTGTGTGCGGCGCAATTCAACCTTATGCCCCCGAACATTGTATCAAGAGAAGGCCCCATGGCTTAATAATAAACCTCACACAACTGAGTGTCGTAGCCATAATCTACTTCTTGCAAGGAGCGCTACCGACCACATCACCAAGTTTATTGCCCCGAGCACTCACACCACCGCCAAATTGTAAATGAGCCATGTTTTACCCAGTTTCACACATCTATTTGGAGGACCAGTACCTGGTTTGCACTGGGATGTAAGTGCACAAGTGAGTGAGACACACACAACCACTTATATCTTCTCTGGCTGCATGTCTAGAGAGAGATGTCAGTGGTTAATAGATATCATTTCGAGTTATGTCCTATGAGAGCGCTCACAACTTTAGCAACACGCCTAGGCTGCAACATGCGGCCTGGGGAGGAGCATGATCCGAGTCTTCCCAACTAAATACAGAACTATAGAGTGTGTGAGATCTTTCTGTAATAAGATCTAGCATCTATGTGTCTATTCTTATATCTTAATTAAAGTAATAGCTACGCACAATATATAAAACCAAGTGTATCTAAGATGTAGCTGCGACCACAAAAAAATTGGTATGGTCGGGTGGTCATCTCTCTTGACCATAAGCCAAATTAAAGTTTTAGAAATCTGCGCACACAGTATCAGCATATGACAGGCTAGTAGTTATTATGAGCGAATAAGACAGTCGAGGGTAGCGAGTGTGTGCTTGTTTTATATACAATGTCAGAGGAATACTTTTCCTTTTAAATTAAAGATATAAACTAGAGTATGAGAGCAGCAGTAAATATGATAATAATAATGTCATATAATGGATAATAGACAACGGGACCATGTAAAATTCACCCCTGGTTTTTGCAACCCCCCCTTAAAGGCATGTTAAAGGCAAAAAAGAACAATGCTTTATACCATCTATGTATTTACTTTTCTGATTAAATATTCACAAAAAGAAAATCATATATCTTGCGCATTTTCTTTTATACCATGATATCAATATGAGAGAAAAATATGGTAGGTTACTTCTTGTATTAGAAACCTGGACTATATTCCCAAGATGAAGAAATAATTCTCCTCTCATTTATTCATGAGCGATAAGAGTAAAAAGTGCCTATTTCGGCCGTTACTGAATGTGCCATCGTACCTACTAGACGCTGGGAACTGAGCAGAGAGTGACTACATCGCAATTATAATCTAGTGAGCGATCTGAGAACAATCGTCGACTGGAGGAGCCTACAACTGTCGCATTCATACTACCCAGATAACCGAGTGACAAACTCAGACCGCCAGCACTTTGTTTTATGGATATCCCTGATGGTATAGCAGCAGTACGTTATGACCTTTATGTCATGAGAGATTTGGTATTGATGAAGAGTATAATTTTAGATACAACTTGGAGCGAGTGCACACCCTATTATCATCGTTCTCTTTCCACAACATAGTAATATAAAATGTAAGCCAATCATGGGCAGTAAACTCCTTAACCCAGCGTCTCCTTTCCTCTCTAAATAAGACGAGGAACCCCCAGAAACTGTCTGATGTTGAGCATTGACATCTTCTGATCAATAGAGTAATCAGTATAAACTTTTAGTATATAAGGCAAGCGTGATATCTGTGAGAAGATTCACTGTTATTTGACTTTGATTGCACGTTGTTTTGATCCACATAATTAGGTATATATGAATTTGTATTCACCCTTCTATGCTAATGCTGTCACGATCTACTCACTGTACAGCCTCATACTTGACCGCAACAGGATCCATGATTCTGGTGGTGGTAAGAAAATTTATACCATCTATAATCTTCATCCTTCATAAAGATATACTATATGAAGAAACCTTCACTTCTCTACTAACAGAGACAAGCAACAATTAGCGCGAATAGAGAATATACACTGATAATGCTCTATTATAACAAGTCAGACAATATCATTATAATCCAACCCTTTCCGCTAGGCTTCCATATATGAGAGACCATCATGGTTACCCACTAGACTGATAGACATTTGCCACCATCCTGTTAATCAAAGTCACATATTAAATACAATTTCATTTTTGGATTTGCGTGAAGCTGAATTCAGAATCAAACAAGATATTGCGGAGTTCATCAGCAATCTAATATGGTAATAAGGAATTGATTATTGGTCAGTTAATCTGTAGCTGGCGACTGATTTAGGTATTAAAATACTAGGGATGCAGTGCGGAATGGACCCGTGTCAGTTCGCCCAAAAATTTTGCCGCGAGCGAAAACTGTCACGACTCCCATTACAGTCTATGGGCTCATTTGTTTTTTTTCCCACCATGGCAAGATAATGGCGTAATTTCCGTGGCGAAACAAGGCGAAAAAAAATTGCCCATCCCTGATAAATGACATATTGCGTTGCAAACACAAGTAGAAACGTATTGATATCCCTCATTACTAAAAGCCAAAATCACTATTAACAAAAACATGAATGGGAAAACAGCACTAGTGACTGTAGCACCAAACAGATATATGAGGAGCAGTCAGTCTGTCATCTATCTTCATCATCGATGTTATTAGTAGTGATGGGCGAATTTTAATTTGCCAGGCACGAATTCGCGCGCCGAATTTACGGCTATTCGCCGCCAGTGGAATTAATTGAAAAACGCGCAAAACGCCCAAAAATGCGGCCGGCGTCAAAAAAAAATTTCGCAGCGTCGGGAAAAAAAACGGACGCCCGCGTCAAAAATACGCCGCTGCCGCTTTCGGAACAAATTTTTCGCCGTTTCGCAACAATTTTCCGGCGAAGCGACACGGCGCAAAATTTCCGCTCATCACTAGTATATAGTATTAGCAACTGTCACATACAGAACAATGTTCAAGAGATAATCCAGTAAAACAGAGTTTTACGCCTCTCCTGAGGACAAGTTTCTTCCCATGAAGTCATCACTAAATGAAATATGTCATGTTAATAGTAGAAAAACAACGTCCTTACCTGCGAAAACAAAAAACATTTGAAAAATAGTTTTTCCACCATTGTGATGTTAGTTTTTTTTCTTTGTTAGATGTTAGATTTTGTTTTTGTTGTTTGATACGATAAAAATATTCTTCTGCTGGCAGAGAAAAAAAGAAAACCATTTAGTAGCTGAAACAGTTTTAGTTAATCCCAATTTACTTTGTGCTATGTAAATATAGAATTTACAATATATATGAGCCACAACAGCCCCACCTCCCACACTAGTGTACATAATATAATCAAATGCCCTTGTGGTTTATTGTACTGTGGCAATAAGTGAGGCAGCTAAAAGGGACAAGGCATTAGGCATCAGAGCGAGTATGTTAGGGCAGCGTTAGACCAGAGAGAGTCAAAAAAAGAATAAAGACGACCTAAACAGGACCAAAGGCCACAACAGCCGGTGCCAAGCATTGGGCGGGAGACCAACACATAGTGCCTCCTCCTTTAGATACCTGCCGATAGAAGCAGATACAAATGGCATCCAGGACGGTGGTGATGTAAGGAAAAGCGCTTTTGGAAAAGGGGAAGCCTTTTGGATTTATGAACTCAATTGCGTCTTCACCAAATAGTATTGAATGGCAGATCAAGTTGTAAGTTGTAGAGTTGATCTAAAGTGGATAATAGAGTTTGGTAGTTCCTTTACAAACTTTCTATTTATTCTGTGCGCTTTTACAGTGAAAGGAAATGTTGCTATAAATATGGATACCAATTTAGCTTCAACTTTGTTTCTCTTTTCCTGTTTTAGGACACTTTAAGTAACATATGCGAATTTAATGAGCACTGCTAACCACGAAGCTTATGAAACACACCGGTGACATCTTGTGCGACAAAATGAATTTTACAAGTAGAAAAATTATACACTGTTTGATATCACAAAATGCTTTTGTAAATTTTTTTACACGTTTTTATACACTAATTTAAGATATTTATGGTATTTATGATGTATATGCGATGCCCAGCTGTTCATTGGATGATAAACACTATCTGGGTAGTGATGTTAAGAGGGCGAAATTTATTCTGCAGGCGCGAATTCACGGCGAAATTTGCGTGATTTCAGCGGCAGCCGAATAAAATTTGCGAAACGCTCGCCGAAAAATTCGCAGCAAAAATTCGGCGGCTTACTCGTCAAAAAAAAATTCGACAAAAAACGGAACGCCGGCGTCAAAAAACGGACGGACGCCGGCGCTAGCTTTCGCAAATTTTTCCAAGTTTCGACGACAATTCGCACATTTTTCGGCGAAGCTTAACGGCGCAAATTCGTGTCCCATCGCTATATCTGGGTTAAAAAATATTTATTATGTCACATATATTGAAGATATAGACAAATACAAAGATTCCTCTGCACCAACCCATTATCAATATATTTAAGACAGCGACATTTTGTGGCATTACTGCTACTGAAAAATGCCTTACCCTTTAAAAAGACAGCGGATTGTTTGTCCATATATTGCAACCTATATTTAAGCGGACAACTACGTCAAAGTCATCCCCACTATCCTGGACCAGTACCTATGCTAAATTTCATCTGATCATTAGAATTCTATGGGTTTAATTATACATTTTATAAAAAGGCCGACGAATACGTTTTTTCCTGCAACTTACTAGCCTGCTTTCAAAGCTAAAAACTCCCAGAACGTTGGCTTGCCCTTTTATATAGACACCAGTGGGAATCACCTCGACTATAGTTGGCCACAACAGGGGCTTATAAAATTGTTTATTAAAATGCTATTAATTAAACCATAGGAATTCTTAATGAATCAGATGAAAAATTTAGCATAGGAACCCTGCCAGGATATGGGATGACTTTGAGCGTAGCTTAGGCCACGCTTCAAATATCATTGCCAAATATATGGACAAACAATCCCGTTTTGTTTAAAAGGTAAGGCATATTTTCAGACAAGTATGCACAAAAATGTCGCTGTACTTAAATATATTTGATAATGGTGAGTTGCAGAGCGACTCTTGTATTTCGTCTATAGTTTTTTGTGGTCACACCCTCATCTACCCCCGCTAATGATTTTAAAAAACTGGTGGTGGAGCCACAACTTTCCCCTGTTTCGGTTACATATATTGAAGATGTCACAACTGGGAAATCACTCCATTAACAGGTCCTTGCCGATAACAAGGCAACCATTGGAGATGCAATGTGTTAGAACTATTAAAGATTGGATCAATGTATTTTGTGTAATCATCCTTGCGAGGAAAGGTCCCTAACCAAGACGTTGGATCATGGTACAAACGGAATAACATGATGCAGAATTTTTTAACAATGGCGGAGTCCGGTTTTCTTGAATGAAGGTGATCATACGATTTAACCATCGCACCACGGCAAATAGGGCCGCCAATAGAGTTTGCCTTTTGGAGTGAGGATACTACTGGACTGTCTGGAATATATATACTATATATATATACTGTATGTCATATATGTGAGTGTGAGTGTGTGCGACTATATATACATTTACCAAAGCTATCGATCCATTACCAAGAAACCTGTTTTTGAGAATGCTCCATAATACAGGAAGGCTCATTACCCACAGACTCCATTTTAGTTCAATGAATTAAAATCTCCTACCATATTCATGATACCGCTAGTGGTCTCAAAGCCTCAAACCTGTACCAGTAAAAACGGTTATTTTTAATAAAGTTTTCCCCAAACTATAACAGAGATCTACTCACCTCAGTCTCCTGATCAAGAATGAGAAAGAATTCTCTGTGGGCTGCAGCTGTACACCTTGACTTTGTCCATTATGACATCATAAGAACAACCTTTTGTTGAACAGCTGTTGAGATGGCAGAGGCATTCGTGACATCACGCATGCAGACCCCACGGCAGGGCCAGTTATAACAGCAAGTTAAATCATGGCTTGCTGCAGTTCAGTTAAATTCAATTAAGTTGAAGAAAAATAGTGCAGTGTTATTGTTGCCATGATGAGAGCGTGTTTATTCAGTAGCCATTCTCAATATAGGGAATGATACCATTAACAACATGTATATTATTGTGCGTATTATTATGTATAAAAATCGGAAATTAACTATATTACCGAGAAGACTGCCCCATTATTATATATAAATGAGTATAGGGAACGCCAGTGTTGTCTGTACCTGAAATTGCAAAACCTAGTCCTGCTGCTTTTTTTTAGGTTTAAATGTATTTTATTGAAACTGCGGGCAGCCATAGCGCATTCTTGACACAACTGGATAATCAGTGCAAAGAAGCTTTTTGCGCCTTAGACTTTATCATGCTTAATAAATTCATTGTTAATGTATTTAGCAAACAAAAGTCTAAATTTTTATTTTTTCATTACTATGCCTTTCATTAAATGCACTTCTTTCATTTAAATGCCACATGGAACAAGGTGTTCCTTTTATTATTTTGCCCACACACCAACACTACAACCTTATTTTAACAGTGTCAGCTGGATTAGGTATTTAAAATCACATGGGCTGACTGCTTTCTTTTTATGCACATGAGCAGGGTTTTTTAACATCGTTTTTTTTGCTGATGATCCAGAGAGCCGGTCTGGGCCGACTGGGGCCACAAGAACCGGGGCCGTCGGGTTTTTTCTCCGTTGTCCCAGGGCCGACCCTGTTCAATTAATTAAATTGCTTTTTTTTTTTTTTAAATATAATTCAAAAATATTAAAATATTATTATAAAAAAACTTATTAATTTCTGTCTACTATGGGAAACATTAGGGATGCACCGAATTCTAGGGTTCGGCACTTTTTCAGGCAGGATTTGGATTCAACCGAATCCTTCTGCAGGCCGACCGAATCTAAAATTTGCATATGCAAATTAGGAATGGGAAGGAAATCGTGTGACTTTTTGTCAAAAACACAACGAAGTAAAAAATGTTTTCCCCTTCCCATCCCGAATTTGTAGCATGCAAATTAGGATTCGCGATCGTATTGGCCAAAGCTTTCTTGAAGGATTCGAGGGGGGTTGGACCGAATCCAAAATAATGGATTCGGGATCGCCTAATTTAAAAGTAGTTCTGTCGAATTACGAATTGTCACCTTGCATCATGTGCTCACTAGTTGATCTAGTGCAAAGTGCTCCAATTACCAGCTGCGAGGGTTCTGAAAGGCGAAATAACACAAAAAAATGGTGCTTTATTATGAAATAATATTGCCTAGTGTATTATAAAAATAAACAACATTTCAATTCCCTGACATTCATTTCTGCCAGTATGAGACAGATCTGCTGTCGGTGTCAAAGAAGTACTCAGGAAGAGTCCCCGAAATTATGGCCTCAGCCGGATCCGAAGTGGTTTTTATACTGGTCATGAAACTTTTGAATGCTGTCTTTTAAAAGAAGGTGCCCTTTGGTGGTGAACATTGTTTATATTAGGAATCCATCCTACCCCCTATTGTAAAAAGGATTTATAAGTCACCAAGGAGATCAATGCACCCATTAACGGCACAGGCCTGAAGGCCGACATGGTCTTCCTTTTGTGCTGCGTGCCATTGGCATGCTGTAGGTGACACAGGTGACAAAGATGCAGGGATCACCACATTCCAATAGGTACTGGCTTCTAATATATTTATTGAAGCAGTTACACAAGACAGTAACTGCTTGGAGGTATTTTATGAATCCTATCCCACATCAATTTGAGTTCTGAAGTCTGGCCTTGAATACATATGAAAATAGCCCAACACTATATTTATTGTTTTAATGTTTTATCAAATGCACATTGACAATATTTTTACCTTTTAATTCAGAGGCAAATCTTTCAGTTGCTCTTGAACGGCAGCAATATGGCTGATAGTTGACCATGGAAAAAAAACGAATTTTCAAAAGTTCTCAGAACTAGAGAAGTGAGAGGCTGCGGTGAATGTAGAATGAGCCAGGAAGCAAAGGGAAAAGTCACTTTGATCAAAATCCAATGGGCACTCTAAAGATAATTAAAGGGAGTGTTCACCGTTTTAATGTTAACTTTTATTATTGTATAGAACAGACCAATTTGAATTAACCTTTAATTGTTTTTTATTAATTTTTTTACAGTTATTTGCCTTTTTCTTAGACCACTTTGCAGCTTTCAAATGCGGCGTCGCTGGCACCCCTTCTTAAAAAGCAAAAAGCTCTGTAAGACTACAAATGTATTGTTATTGCTAACTTTTTATTAGCTAATTCTTCAAGCCAGTGCCAGGCCTCTCCTATTCATATTCTAGGCCTTCCTATTCAAATCAGACTGCATGGTTGCCAGCGGTAATTGAACCCTAGTTACCAGATTGCTTAAAATGCAAATTTGAGAGCTGTTGAATAAAAAGCTTAAAGTAACTCAAAAACCACAAATAATAAAAAATTTAAACCAGTATGGCACAAATTGTCTCAGAATAATTCCACAAACCCCCTTTATTACATTTCTCCTTTTTGTGTTTCTTTTCAAATTATTCTAAAATGAATCTACCCGTGGAAGTTTTTTGGTACTATATGCTGTTAGAGATATTTTACGTTATAGTTACTGTACCAAGAAGCGTGTGCCCAGGAGGAGCCGCAGAGCCCATGTAACTTACCGCTTTGCCTCAGAGCAGGCCAGTAGGCTTGCTCCTCCTCGCGCCTGTCTTAATTTTTCACGTCTGAAAATGACACACAAGTTAGGAGGTGAGTGTATGGCCTACATGCCACCCCCTGAACCTTCCATCTTATATAAAGTGCTGACCCAATGCAGGCAAACCCTATATCGAGAGGGCGAAAGCCATCGGTTCTGGACTTGAAATCGCAAAACGCAGGTGAGCATAGTCCAAAACGAGGCTTATCACTTCGTAAACAAGCAGACTTTTGAAATCTGCTCTAAATACAGCAGACCTTATCAGGTTAAAGGAGAAGGAAAGCTAAAACTAAGTAAGCTTTATCAGAAAGCGTCTATATAAATACACAGCCAAACTTTCTTAACCAAGTTAATGCTCTCTGAGTCCTCTGCTCCAAAAAGAAACACTGCAATTTCCTTTCCTTATATATCGTGTTTACATAGACTTCTGTATCAGACTCCTGCTTTTCAACTTAAAACCTCCAGGGCCTTGCAGATGCTCAGCTTTGCTCCTCTCCCCCTCCCCCCTGCTGCTAAATCTGAACTCAGAGCAAGCAGGGAGAGACTCACGGCAGGAAGTGATGTCACACCAAAGCTAAATTTGTGCAGCTGCTATCCTATGAGAACAGGAGTGTCTAGAGCCTTTGTTACTCAGGTCATGGAAAATCATTCTAAAAGAATAAAAAAATGGTGTTCAGATCCCACTGTTGGGCAATCTATGCGTTAAAAAATTGCCTTTGTAGCTTCCTTCTCCTTAATACCCACTTGCTATGCCCAGTACCTCCGGCGCACACAAACACAACACACACACTCCTGCAATGAATGTTTGTTAAAGTCGTTACATCAGAAATTTGATTTATGAGCCAAGTATCAACAATAACTGTAAGAAACATATGTACAGAACATCAATATTTACTTTGGTCATAAAGCGTGTTCTCAACATAAACTTACATGTGCCCTCTTTTGGCCTCTCTACAAGAAATGAAATGCTACCAGGAAATGCAGGACAAGCCAAATCACTAGTACAGTCTTTAAAACATAAAAACACCCTTAATCTACTACCAATACAAAGTTATCCTTATCGTCTATTTTGTCAATACACAGAGACGTCCCTTAACACATCGTGCATAGTTACTATTTAATTCTTTATCAGCAAATTAAACTCAACATCTAAAATTTTTATAAATCTTTCTAAATCGCTTCCCTATATTTCCAGGTAATCTCAAGACTGGCGAGAAGAGCCCCATTCTGTTGCATTAATCAGATATTCTAATTTGTGAAGTAGATTAATAAATAGTTTTATTATTACAGAAAGCCAAAACTGGAGCCTAAGTTGAACAAACCTGTGATATACAACCTGTTATGAACCAAGCCTATGTAAAATAAAAGTGTGCTACAAATCATATCCCATTAACAAAGAAAAATGGAAAATATGAATGAATATGAAGTCATTTCATTATGTAAACCCTACCTATTGTGCCCTACCTTGTTCCAAAACGACAGAGAAGTACCAGCAAGATGTTGCTCACATCTTCTGATCACTCAATCTTCTCTTCAAATCCGATTGCCTACACCCTCAACCCCTGCTGTCTACTACCGCTATGGAACAGGTTAGAGCAAACAGACTGTTACTGGCAGACAGCCAAGTGACGTTTGGGAGGGTCTAACTTAAATGTTGAATCTAATCTTTAAATCATCATTTAATTGTATAGCAATCGGTGAATTCTAAGCAAAATTTGACATGCCTTCATTGTTTCTTGGTTATCATTTTCGGTTATTTTTTGATTTATCCCTCTTCCTCTAACTTCTGTTACAATTTTTCACAATGGGGGTCCAACTGACCCCTATGTCAAATCACAATGCTTCCTGTTCAAGGCTATCACATTATATTTCATTGCTACCGTTCTTAACATTACTCATCTCTATGCAGGCTCTTCTCCAATTCATACTGCATCTCATAGTTCAAATCAGCAGAATGCGTGTCTAGTAATTATGACAATAGCAACCAGATGCTGAAACAGAAAATAGAGAACTGCCTGTAAATAAAAGCTAACAAATTAAAAAATTATAAAACATATATAAAAAAAAGTAACAAACCAAGAGGAATTTGTATCAGCATATCACTAGCATACTAGAATAAATTAAAGCGCCTGAACCAACCCCTTAAGTAATTCGCATTTTTGCAGAGGCCAGTCGACATACAGAATGATTCTTCAGGCACTTCAAACAGTTACAAATCTAACACATTCATTCTGGCGTATTAATAATATCTGACATTTTTAATATTATTAGAACTGCTCTGACATAGTCCTGGATTGTGTCATTCCATTTTTTTAGAAGGTACATTTCTTAGAATGCTGAAGTTTTTGGGAAATTCAAATATATCTCTTATCCTTGCTTCAAATTGTAATATCTTGGTTATATACAAGACTAGAAGAATAATTGCACTCCTATATTTTCCTGGTGTTTTATACAACATACTCAAGAAGAAAAGAACTTCTATACAAACACTTGTCCATGCAGCTGCTACTTACTTGTGATCCAGGAACGCTGAGTTCTATCCATGTTGATGCACTAATAAAACCGCTCTTAGATGTAACCTCACTTTGGCAGCCAGGTTTCTTACATGCTGCGTCTTATAAATAACTAATCTTTACATCTATGCCTTACCGTTTTAGTTTTTGCTGGTCAGTTCAGAATCAAAGCTTTTAAAATTCAAGATTATTAATAAAAACAAATTCACAAGCAAACTCGAAGGAGAGATAAAAAAAAGGCGCCTTTTCTTTTTTTGGCCCCCCCCGCCAAACCTTAAATTTTAATTTTTTTAAGGATCTACTGCATCATGAACCACTTTGTAGAAGATCTAATGTTATCCTACTAAATGGTAAAAATTCACTATATATCAAAAATACACAAATCCATGCCCAGCTCCAGAAACTTTTTTTTGATTTGTACACCACCTTAAACATTTCTACAGCTAAATACCTTGTGAAACAACCATTGCAAAGTTGTCAGTTTAGCTAAGGATTGTATTGAGAGCTTAAGGGGGGTGAATAAGCGAAACAGCCACTTCATTTGAGTTAATATAAAATATAACGTTAATTAAAGACTCTAAGAATCAAACATTGGTCTGCATGTCTTCATTACTATTGATGGCTGAAGTTAAAACATTAATGGGACAAATATTATACTTCTGGATATCCCCCGGACCACACACATCAAGCTTGGCTCTGCAGAATCCTAGAACAGAAAAAGAAAATGATCATTTTAACCCTTAATATGTTTGATGTGATGGTTAAACACAATTAGCACATAGCACTTTCACACCAATTAAGTTAAACCAGCATCGCTAGATATTGCTTTTGATGTGATAGGTGCCAAAACCAAGTGTCTGTTTGTGTTGGATCAAGCCTAATTTGAGACCTACTAATTGGAGGCCAAATCAATCAAAACTCATCTTACCTCTGTGCCTTAGTCAGATCACAATAAGGTCTCTCGGGCAGACATCTTATGGCCCAACATAGTCAACTTAAGCTACCAACCAATCTGGAGTGCCAGGTCGTCAGCCAATGCCAGCTTATTCCATTTGTACCTTTCTATACATCGATAACATACAAAGTACAAGTAATCATGTTCATCTTAGCTATCAGGCCAGTCAAAATCCAAGACGGATCAGAACAGAGCCCGCGAATTCCCAGTACAAAGAAGCCCAGACACATCCCACCGCATACCCTGTCTCATGCATCTTATCTCTACAGCAGCCTGCCAGAACTCACAGATTGGAAGTCGGTCCTACAGTCCAGTATATACATCAATTAAATCTCAGCTCAAGCCTCAGTAGGTGAACATAGAACAGTCCACCTGTTTCCCCTGTCCTGCTTCAAATATTTCAATTATATGCAAACTCAAACAGAAAAAAAAAAATATATATATATATATATATATATATAATATATATATATTTTTTTTTTTGGATTTGCACCGTATATAATATATATATATAACTATATATTATAATATATACATATTATATATACTATTACAATATATATATATATATATATATACATAATATATATATATAATATATAGTATATATATATATAGAAAAAATGGCACTTCATGTATTCATTTTTTTACTTTTTAAGAGTGATTTTTTGGATTTCATTTATAGCAAAATAGGAGTTTCAAGCTTACCCCCCTGCCAGCAAGGAACCCCCTCCTTTTGAACTGAGTGCTTTGTGTCATCCCTAACACAAGTGTACTGCCAAAATTACAACTGTATATTCAGCAGAGAGCACAGCTGTGTCTCACATCTGTTTGTACTATAAATAAAAACTGAGCGTTTGCCCAATGCACCACTGTGATTACACGCTCAAAGGCCTGGGACTCCTGCACGCTCACTTTCCACTCATCTTCTAGGGGTTTTCAGGTATCTCCCAGACCAACACTACCAATGGTCAGCTATATAAACAACCTCCCATTTACATAGAATAATGAAGTGCCTGCCAGTGCCAGCTGGCTCAACAAAAATATGTAACAAAACCCATACCTTATTTAAATATTTCCTTCATTAACCAAGCCGTCAGCATACACTCATCATCTTCCTCCTCGTTCCTTGCTCCTTAAATGCAGTTGCGAACCTCTTGCTGCTCATCGATAGCACTAACAAGCACAGCAAGCGAGGCAGTCCTAACAGAAACCACAAACATTTTAATCAGTTATGAATGTGCCATGAAATGTGAAAGAAATAGTGACTCTACTACCAGGCAAAACAATAATATATAATGAATAATATCAAAGACTAATATTGCATTTAAATAATATGAACTCCAAATTAGCCCTCTAGTATGTGTACGAATTAAAACTTCACAGACCATGGCAAAAATGAGGCATCCATCATTGCAGTGTTCTTTCAAGTCCATTTTGCCAGGGCTCATCCTTGTAGCTTTTTATTGCTCGTGATGCCAACCCCAACCTCACTTGCCACAGTAGAACACAACTTCTACAAAGCGCCGTCCCGGACTGCATGCTACCTTTTAGTTATGATATAGAAAGTCGATATTCTGAAAAAATGGTTTTGATATTTATTATTGTGGTGTTTGAGTTATATAGCTTTTATTCAGCAGCTGTTCCTGGTTGCTAGGGTTATGCTAAGGTTACAAGATAACCTTAGCAACAATGCATTGATGTTGAATAACGAGACCTGGCAATATCGAACAGAAGCCTGAATAGCCAATAGAATATATAATAAAAAATCCACTTAGACCCTGTTCTTCATGAGGTGGCTGCTATATTCGCTGCAGTAGAGTCCGTCTAGCATTATTAAACTGACTAGGTTTAAAGACATGTAACCATTTTTGATCACTTTTCTTTTATGAACTTGCAAACGTACACTACTGCCCACCCGAACCGTCGCATCTTGTTCGCGCACTAAATTCTGCGTCCGTTCCTCCTCACCATCGCCATTCTATCTTTCATAGATCTAAGCTTTTCTACCCGCCGCCATTTTGTCCCATGCTATTCATCTTCCTTGATTTATTGCGGCAATGCGCATTGCGTTTCTGTACACCAATAGATGTTTTATCCTCTGAAGATCAGTGATCTTTTATCCCTCTGAGCAGTGAAGTAGTTAAAGACTTTGGCTCTCTTCCAAGCTCCCTGCAGTCAGCAGCAGAAATATGAGCAAGGAGCTGGGGGAACAGAGTTAACGCTGACAATTCTAAAGTTGCCATAGCAACCACCATGCTATTGCGAGATTGGTGGATAGCATGGATAGGCGTGTCATCAGAGCTCAGTGTTGCTCCGCGGCACAAAGTTTTTTCCGACGCTGATTCCCCTGCACTGCGCATGTGCTAGATTGTGAATGAGGACTGCGCATGTTCAGAATGCCAAGCAAGAGCGCTGATTCTGAAGGAAGGGGGGAGAGTGGCAGATCGTGGAGGAAACCTGCAGGACACTTAAATCAACAAAGCTTCCTTTGTTGTTAACGTAAGAGGACTGGAATGCTAGGTATGTGACTAATTCAATTAGGCTTTTTACTGAATAAAATCTCGTTTTAAGGGTTGACATGTCCCTTTAAGAAGGGACAGTCAGGTTGCCAAAACAGTCAGGTTTAGAAACTTCAAGTGACAATTAAGGAGAACTATCAGCAAAAAATGATCAACGTGACCTATAGGTAACTATTAATGTAGAACATTTTTAGTGTCCAGTATCACTTATTCAAGCCAGTTGGAGTGGACAACTTTGCACGTGCACCTGCTACTTGAGAGTTCTAAAGGTCTGGGTGAGTACCGACCAATTGTCCCTACACTCCACTATCCATTTGCAATTCCAGCCATTTCTATTATGTGCTTCTCTTACATCATTTTTCATCCCAGATATCCTTTCCTTCATGTATTTTACATTTTCCCCCATATTTCTATAGCTCTTACCGTCTTCCTGTGGTTCACCTTGTGGTTCTCTAAATCCCCAGCTTCTGCAGCCTCCTTTTGTTTTAATCATTTTGCTTTTCTTCCCATTTATACATTCTGCTACTCACCATAGTCTGACTTCTGTCCCTATATACTTCTTATTTACTATCTTCTGGTTTCTTTTTTGCAGTGCCACTGATTATCTTGTTGTTCACCTTGAAGCTAACTTTTAGTATGCTATAGGATGGACAATTGGACAACACAATTTGTCTTTATTATTTATTTCTTATAGTTTTTTAATTATTTGCCTTTTTCTTCTGGACTCTTTCCAGCTTTTCAAATGGGGGACATTGACCCCATCCCATCTACACATTTATTGCTATTGCTACTTTTTTATTCCTCATCTTTCTGTTCAGACCTCTATTCATATTCCAGTCTCTTATTCAAATCAATGCATGGTTGCTAGGGTAATTTGGACCATAGCAACCAGATTGCTGAAATTGCAAACAGGAGAGCTGCTAAATAACTCCATAGGAAACCCACAAATAATAAAACATGAAAACCAATTGCAAATTGTCTCAGAATATCACTCTCTAACATCATGCTAAAAGTTAACTCAAAGGTGAACGACCCCTTTTAAAGCATCAGCACTACGCCATAATCTGCAGGTGAGCTTCTTTTCTGGATAAGATGTGCAACGTGCGGTGCGTTTTTCAAGTGTGTCAGTCTGTGTGTTTATGTAGAACTGCACACGTATGACCCAGTCATTTAGCTTGGTGGTTCATAGGACATTTGAATAATGCTCAGAACCTCCACAGATAACTACACAAGTGTGCTAAATGCAATATTAATATATATTAGGATGGATGATAAAATTATGTTGATAGACATCAAGGAAAACTCACCTGCATTAGATCTGCATTTTCAAAAAGAGCCCCAGAGGCATCGGTTGATTGCTGTCTTCATCTACAAATGGACTGCCATTCAGATAAACCTCTCTTACTTTAGAGGGCTCAGAGGACGTTTTGTGACTAAACCCTACTCCACCCTCACGGTCATCTGTTAAGCCATTACGTGAAACCTCATTCAAATCAGAAAAGGGGGATGCAGAAGGACATGTATTAACGTGTTCAGCATTGCTTTCATTAGACGCTATGTTGTCGGTTTTGTTTATGAGTTCCTGTTCATCAGATTCCATCAGACCCTTTTCATCATTTTCCAACTTCTTTGGAGACTTTTTGTCTGTGTTTTTGCTAGAAACTGCCTGCAAAGAAAAGGGTGGAAATTTAGAGTTAGTCATATGCATATGTGTATGTACATACACACACACAGTTAAAGAGAATAGAGGTCATTTACACAGGTGCAAAATTGTGTACATTTACATGTTAGTCACAAAGTTACTTGCACTATACATGTTTCGGTTCAACCTGCAATCAAGTGCATGCAAATCTAACATACCAGGTAATTAATTAAACATATCTGTTTGTAATACCACTCCATTTGATAACTGCCCTGCAACCAATATTCACAATTACATCTGGCCTTTTCGGCTGTAGGATCAGATGATATTCATTTTATAGAACCAACTTTAGTGAATGGAGGAAATAATTAATCAGGTTCAAACCTGAGGCAAGACAGGAGGTTAAGAACTTTGCAATCCCCACACACCCAGTGTATCCATTGTTATTCTACTACAGCTATAGGGTGACATGAGGCATCACTGTAATGAATAATTCATCAGAATTTGAGCATAGATGTCTAAGAGGTACTTTTATATCAGTGTGTAAAATAGAACACAAAATAAAAACACTAGCGCTGAAAATGATGCCATTTCATTGTACCTCTCAACACACTGTCATAACAGGACAAATTCCAGGGGGAAAAGAATTTATGGTATAGGTATGGGACCTATTATCCAGAATACTAAGGATATGGGGTTTTCTGGATAACAGATCTTTCCGTAATTTGGAACTTTATACCTTAAGTCTACTATAAAATCATGTAAACATTGAATAAACGCCAATAGGTTGATTTTGCTTCCAATAAGGATCTTCGTTTTGGATCAAGTACAAGGTACTGTATTATTATTACAGAGAAAAAGGAAATCATTTTTAAAAACTTGGATTATTTGGATAAAATGGAGTCTATGGGAGACAGCCTTTTTTCGTAATTAGGAGCATTCTGGATAATGGGTTTTGTGATAACGAATCCTATACCGCTACTAAAAGCAGTGTAAAAGATTATATGAAAAGCTGCACTGCTAAGCTTTTTTTTCGTCTGCAAAATAATAACTTGTTTCACATTAGAATTCTATCCTCTGCTATACATTCATATAACTCATTACATAGATTGATAAATACATGTGATTTTACACTGAGTATGATGGCATTAAAGTGGTGATGGCTGATGTTTTTTCACCTTTATACATATGCCCCAAAGTGTTCACATTTATGTATCAACATTCATTAGGGGAGGGTGAAAGGAAGGAAAATAGGTTGTTTCTGAGTTTCAATATTTTTTGAGGAGAAGCTGGAGAACTGTCCCTGTGAAGTATTTTTCTCCAGAATTACGTGCAACGTTTCGCGGGTGACCCCCTTTATCAAGCATACATACTGACCATAGTGCAAACAATATAAAGAGTGGACTTTTTCACAGAATTTTTGCTGTTTTAAACAACATGTTTTTATGTAATATTGTGTGATGTTTTTTAAAGTTTTTTTTAAAAAACAACTTTTGTCACATGCTATAAGGTCGAGAGCTTTGCCTTTCAAACTGAATGTTGGTAATTGTGTATGCTAATTAATTTAATTGGTCCACTCTTTATATTGTTTGCACTATGGTCAGTATGTATGCTTGAAGGGGGGTCACCCCGAAACGTTGCACGTCTGCACAAGAAATAAAAGCAAGAGAAAACCCTGCATTTCACTTGCCTTGAGTGCCAGAGTTTTCTTATTCTACTATATTGGGGGTTGCCGTACCTCTACCCTGTGCACCAGGCGTTCTCTGTGAAGATATTAGAGTGTGCTCTGCTTCACCTTGTTCCTCATAAACATTTATCACATTGCTGCATGGAAGATCTGTTTATTGATAAGCAATGAAACAAGAGATAAGGAGAACTCAACCCCCCTTTAGCCAAAAGTCCCCACTGGCCCCCGTTCGCTGGCCCCCCTCCCTGCCTGCCCCTTACACAGTCTTACCCGAATTGTGTCCCCTCTAGAAATACTGACAGCACATGCAGAGTCAGAGCAGCGGAGCTCACGGGCAACATCTTTGGCTCTTCTGCACTATTCATAATGTCAGTGCCATAGTGGCGCATGCGCAAATGGAGCAATCTTCCGGTTTCTCGACAACTGTGCATGCGCCGACAGTAACGGAAATTGCTGAAGGGAAGAAACCCGAAGACTCTGCATGTGCGGTCAGTATTTCTAGAGGGACACAATTCGGGGGTAAGACTGTGCAGAGGGTAGGCAGGGAGGGGAGCCAGTGGGGACTTTTGGCTAAAGGGGGTTTAGTTCTCCTTTAAAGATGGAATGAGGCGAACACCAGAGGAAGCATTTCTACAGTGGCAGAAAAACAATGATAATACTTAATGCAATTCCTGTCACTCTTAGCTTGGATATGAATGGCATCTGTCACTGTGCACATGGGTGGATTTCAACTTAAAGGGGTTGTTCACCTTTGAGTTAACTTTTAGTATGATGTAGAGAGTGATATTCAGAGACAATTTGCAATTGGTTTCATTTTTTATTATTTGTAGTTTTTGAGTTATTTAGCTTTTTTACTTAGCAGCTCTTCATTCTCCATCATTCTCATTCTTATAAATAATCTGGTAACTAGGATCCAAATTTCTGTAGCAACCATGCATTTATTTGAATAAGAAAGGGGAATGTTAATAGGAGAGGACCCAGTGCCGGGCCACGCTGGGAAGACGCCCTAGGCAGGCTCGGCACCTGTGTAGTGTGCGCGCGCATGTGCGAATCTACGCTCGCGTGCGCACAAAGCGCGAAAAAGGCATAGAGTCGGGCAAGTAAGGGAAACGGACTTAGTCAACAGAGGAGGTACGTGCCTGGCGCCCTCCCAGCTTTGCGCTCTAGGCACGTGCCTACTCTACCTACCCCTAGTTCCAGCCCTGAGGGGACCTTACTAGAAAATATGAGAAATTTGCTTTATAGATGGGGTCAGCGGCGCCCATTTGAAAGCTGGAAAGAGAAGGAGAAAAAGGCAAATAATTATGAAAGTATAAAAATAAAGAATGAAACCCAATGGAAAAGTTGCTTAGAATTGGTCATTCTATTACATACTAAAAGTTTACTAAAAGGTGAACCACCCCTTTAAGCTAACTTTTAGCAAGTTATAGAATGGCTAATTCTAGGCATCTTTTATCTCTTTTATTATTTGCCTTCTTCTTCTGACTCTATTTAGTTTTCAAATGGGGGTCACTGACCCCATCAAAAAAAACAAATGCCCTGTAAGGCTACAAATGTATTGTTATTGCTACTTTTTATTACTCCTCTTTCTATTGAGGCCTCTTCTATTCCAGTCTCTTATTCAAATCAGTGCATGGTTGCTAGGGTAATTTGGACCCTAACAACCAGATGGCAAAAATTGCAAAATAAAAGCTAAATAACTCAAAAACCACCAATAATAAAAAATGAAAACCAATTGCAAATTGTCTCTGAATATCACTCTCTACATCATACTAAAAGTTAACTCAAAGGTGAACAACCCCTTTAAGTTGAAATCCACCCATGTGCACAGTGACAGATGCCATTCATATCCAAGCTAAGAGTGACAGGAATTGCATTAAGTATTATCATTGTTTTTCTGCCACTGTAGAAAATACTGCGATTGGATTATCAACCCTTCCAGTACCAATAGTCAGGACACATTAAATGCTACAAAACAGAAGAGTAGGCAAAGCAAGCAGAAAAAGGAGGAGCCCTGTATGGAACAATAGCAGACAGTATGAACCTGGCCATGTCAATGTTACTCGCCAGAGCCCTCATTATGCAGATGGTTGGCACAAGTGCAGGCAGCAAGGACAGTGCTGGACAAATGCAGGTCCTTACTAGGCACCCTTAGTCACATGGTCTGCTGTACTCTTATTAAACCACAGTTTCCCATTATGCTTTACTAAAGGGGTCGTTCACCTTTAAATTTATTTTCAGTATGGTATAGAATGGCTAATTCTAAGCAACTTTTTAATTGGTCTTCACAGTTTATTTTTTTTTTATAGTTTTTGAATTATTTGCCTTTTTCTTCTGTCTCTTTCCAGTTTTCAAATGGGGTAACTGATGTTATCTAAAAGAAATGTTCTCAATTCAGGCCCTCTCCTTTTCATATGCCTGTCTCCTATTCAAATCAATGCATGGTTGCTAGGGTTATTTGGACCCTAGCAACCAGTTTGCTGAAATTACAATGTGGAAGCTGCCGAACAAAAGCTAAATGACTGAAAAACAACAACTAATAGAAAATGAAAAACAATTGCAAATTGTCTCAGAATATCAATCTCTACATCATACCATGAGTTAACTTAAAGGTCAACAACCCCTTTAATGCGATTTACAGAATCACATTAATATCTGCTCGATAAGATAGGTGCCTGCTGTGACAGAGTAAAGAGAGAACCAATACCCCCATGAGCACCATCAGCTGCCAATCCAACTATTCAAGTCACAGCTATATAGTTAAAGGACAAGTCAACCCAAAATAAATATTTGCCTAATAAAAGAAAACATGATTCTAAGCAACTTTCCGATTGTCTTACATTGTATCAACAGGCTGAGCCATCAGGGCAGAGAATAGAAAGGGACAAACACTGCTTTCAGTAGCAATACATATACAAAGAACTTAAAAACCATAGAAAAAATGTCAAGAATGTATATTGCAAAGTTGCTTAGAATTATGTTTTCTTTTAGTATGCAAAATAATTGTTTTGGTTGACATTCCCTTTAAATCTCCTTGGGTGATGTGGCTAACCACAGATTTTACTTGCAGTTAGTCCTCTTGAAATATATATAGATACATATGGCCTTGAAGCAGCTATATGAAGGGCATAACCATTTATTAGAAGAAATAGGAGACATCTAGACAGATCTGATCATGTGTATTTGGGGGGGGGTGCAAGGTCATCCAGTTAACCAATGGAATCATCTCACAACAGAATTAATACATTTTGATGACACTCTGTATCAGATGAGGTTAATCCATACGTAATTCTGTTTTCAGATTGATGCTGCCTAAGCAACTATAAGTAGATTTTCAATGTACCCTAGTACAATGGGATGTTTGCCTCAGTTTCAGCCACACTGTACAATATGCAAACAGATATATGTGTGTGAGCAGAAGTCAGGACTATAATCATTTATAAATTTGCATTCATTTGAACTGATTGCAACTAAACTATGAATGGCGCTGCAAGGAATGTTTTTCCAGATACTTATACAGAATAAGCAAGTAAAACAAGGTGCTGAAGAGCACTTACAGATATGCTAAGGGTAGAGGGAAATAAGTGTTTTTCTGGAAGCTAAAAATTAGGGATGCACTGAATCTACTACTTTGGGATTCGGCCAAACCCCCTGAATCCTTTGTGATAGATTCGGCTGAATACAGAACCAAATCCTAATTTGCATATAAAAATCAGGATCGGCGAGTTCACTTAAAAATGTTTTTACTTCCTTGTTTTGTGACGAAAAGTCACATGATTTTAAAGGAAACATATTATGTAAAAAAACAAGAATGTACCAGTGTATTAAACTCTTTTAGATATAGAAGGAATGTTCTTTAAAAAGTTGTGTTTTTGGTTACTTTATTGAAAAATTCTGCAATAACCCTCCTAGTCCTGCCCATCTGTTCCACTTCCTGCTGCCTCCTTTCCCAGGCTGTGCAGGGGAGCTTGTGGCACTCTGTACACTGCACTGTAGGATAGGAACCAATCAGCAGCTAGGCTGACCTGATAGGGAACTGAAGCATGCCTTTGCTTGTGTGACTGCAGGGCTGTGATTGGTTATCCCACTCCTACTTTTACTGTGCCTCTGGCAGGGACCTTTAGGACACAGACACACCCACCCTTTATTTGAAAAAGGAGAACATCTATGGGGATTTCAAATAAAGGGGCTAATTTTGAAGACAATATTAATTTACAACTAAAAGTAAAACCAGCCCCATATATAGGGATGCACCAAAGTCCCTATTGTGAAAGAATCGGCCGAATACCGAACCGAACCCTAATTTGCATATGCAAATTAAGGGTGGAAAGAATTTACTTCCTTGTTTTGTGACAAAAAGTCACGTGATTTCCCTCCCCACTCCTAATTTGCAGCAAATTAAGGTCCGGATTCAGTTCGGCCGGGCAGAAGGATTCAGCAGAATCCGAATCCTGCTGAAAAAGGCAAATCCTGGACGAATCCCGAACCGAATCCTGGATTCGGTGCATCCTTACCCATATAGTATACATTATTGCCTACAAAATTAGAGGGGTTTCATATATCGCATGTCTCCTTTAAGGATTTGGTTCATCCAGGCACGAGGATTTGGGCAAATCCTGGTGAAAAAGGAAATATCCGGGCCGAAAACCGAACCAAATCCTGGATTCAGCGCATCCCTACTAAAAATAGGATACAGAAAAGAGTTCCTGCAAAAACGACATGACTGTACCTTGGAGATCTCCAGCCACTGACAGTGGGAGCATGGACCATCAACTCTTTGGCACTAAATCCATCTTCATGCCCAGATGAACTTACAACAACAAATCCAAGCTTGTGGGGCATTATGCAGGTCTATAGGTAAAACAATCACATGTCACTCAAAGCACAGCATTTAAACCATCTCAGCTAAAGCTTGAAAACAGATAAATCTAGAAATGTACTATATGCCTATGGTTTACTGTGTTACCTCAGTAGAGCAGTAGCCATATAATGGGCTCATTAATATCACTGCCCTCAAACATGACCTTAACGGCTCCATATCTTTTCTTATCTTAATCGGCTTTCACTGGTCAGCAAAAAACAGAGGGTACTGTACCACTAGTCTATCATAATCTTTGTTGGGGTATTAGACCTAAATCTCTTCTGTTTTATTGCAGTTTGGCGATACAACTTTATTAGTTTAGAAGGTTGTCCCAAAATGTCTAAAATTGCCTGCCATTCCCATCATATAAGCACCTGTCATGCTAGTGCTTAAAGGCAGAGGTGGGTAAATGCAGTAGCAGTGCCAGATATAGAAACGAATGTACTTTATACTGATGCGCCAAACCAGATATGTATTAAAATGTGCAATGGAGATGGTACACTGGTATTTATCACTTACTACAGGGCCGCTGTCTGTGTATAAATGAAAATGTAACCGACGAATCAAAGCAAATGAAATTGTCCTATGGATTAAACTACTTAAGTCACTAGGAGTTAAACTATTAGCTATATTGTAGGGCTGCTGAAAGATGACAGGCATAGACAGTCACTACTTCAAGGAGAAGTAAAGTCATTTTACCTTGGGGGTGCAACAAGTTAGGCATCGACCAAGTGGTTATATTTACTTACCTGACACCCCGAGCCGGTGCTCCTATCAGCAGAAAACTGTACTGATCCTATTTTATTAGGGGTGACATCACTAAACACTAGGGATGCACCGAATCCACTTTTTGGGATTCGGCCGAATCCCTGAATCCTTCATGAAAGATTCGGCCGAATACTGAACCGAATCTGCATATTCAAATTAGGGGAGGGTAAGGAAAAGGTGGGGGAAATGTTTTTTTACTTCCTTGTTTTGTGACAAAAATTCACGTGATTTCCCTTCCCACATCTAATTTACATATGCAAATTAGGATTTGGTTGGGCCATGCACAAGGATTTCGACCGAATCCGAATCCTGCTTAAAAAGGCCCAATCCTGACCAAATCCGGATTCGGTGCATCCCTACTAAACACAATTAGGGTACTGGAAGTCACAGAATAATTCCACCACTTTACAAAAGTATGAGGCTGAAGGCAGAATTATTTCTTAATAAACAAGTTATGGAGAGTCACTTGATGCAAATGACTTCACTAAGCATGACTGATGACATCCAGGGTCGGACTGGGGGGCCCTGGGGCCACCGGGACCTCTGTCCAGGGCCCCCTCTGGCCCCCCTACTGTGAGGTGCCGATCGGGCCACACGCATGAATGCGCACACAGCGCGCATGCGCGAACAGCAGGCACATGCGCTGCGCGGCGCCGAAAGAAAACTTTTTTTTTTTTTTTTAGAATTCCTATATCAGAAGAGGGGTCTGGCCCGGCAGGGCCCATGAGGGTCGGGGCCCACCGGGTTTTTTCCCGGTTTCCCGCCGGGCCAGTCCGACACTGATGACATCACACAGCTCACTTTATAAAGTCAAAGTTTACAGGACATTGATGGCTTACGAGTATTGTATATATATATTAGGGATGCACCGAATCCAGGATGCGGTTTGTCATTCAGCCTTTTTCAGCAGGATTTGGATTCCCCAAAATCCTTGGGCCTAGCCGAACCAAATTTGCATATGTAAATTAGGGGCAGGTAGGGATATCATGTGACTTTTCATCACAAAAGAAGTTTTTTTTTCCAAGAAAAAAAAAACTTAGTTTGTGACGAATCCCAAATAGTGGATTTGGTGCATTCCTAATATATATATATATATATATATATATATATATATATATATATATATATATATATATATATATATATATATATATATAGGCAGGGGTATTCAGGTTTTATCAAAATGAAGACGTTTCTCCAATCTTAACATTGTCACGTACAAATAAAGACAATGAAGATCTTAAAGGGGAACTATCGCGAAAATGAATATAAATTAATTATTAATATAAGCTTCATCGTACTGAAACTTGGTAAATACAATCAATTAAAAATTCTATATCGTTTCTGAAATAAAGTTTATCCTCACTATCCCTCTCTCAGCATCTGTTTCTCTTCATTCTCTCTTCATGCAGCAGTTGGGTGTCAGATAATCACTGACAGTTACATCCAATAGATCTTATAGGGGGGTTCCCTTTGTGATCAGATGTATTAGAATTGATTCAAATCACTAATTCCACTTCAAACAAATAGTGTGAGCTGTAACACATGTTCTAGACAAAAGGAGCCTCCTATAAGAGATGTTGGATTGAGATGTCCTTCACACTCACACTCACAACTCCTGCATGAAGAAACAATGAAGAGGCAGATGCTGAGGAGGAGGAGACTGAAAAGGAATTCGAATATTTCAGAAATGGTTTAGAATTTTTAATTGATATTAAAATAACATGTTATTTGTGTGATGATGAAGCTTCTATGAAATGTTCATGTACCGCTAGTTCCCCTATCAATGGCCTGTGTGGAAGTGGAGGAGCCCAGTGTTCCGGCAAAGGGAACTGTTCGCTATGTATTAAGGCATGAAAAGTGATGGGCAGCAGCAGCAGCAGCAGGTAACGCCCCACAGCCCCATGGAACCTGCTGGAACCGACATAAAGGCAACTGTGCGCGCCCTCAGCCCAAATCACTTACCCAGACTCTAAAGCCCTTGACGCTACGAGACAGGAAGCGGCGAATGCCGGGAACTCCTTCAGGTCACGCAATAATCCCCCCGGTTCAAGCAGAGTTATTCACAGCACAAAACAAACTTCACCGCTCCTAAGGCCTGACGGACTTTCTGTCGCAAGGCCTGAGTTTTAATCGCTGCACAAAATATCAGCGGCCGAGTCCCAGAGGCGATACACAGAACCGGCCCCCGTTCCACCGCTCCTTCTCTCCCATCTCCATAACCACCGCTTGACAAAAACCCAAGTACTGCGCAAGCGCGAAATGACTTGAAGCAAAGCATTCTGGGAGATGGAGTTCGGCTGCGAACCGGAGCGCTTGGTTATGCGGCAGAGCGCAGGGAAGGAGTGAGCATGCGTGTCAGGAGATAAGAATGGTATAGTAGCTGTACCTCCGCCGAGAAAAAAGATCCGGTGTTACAAACCAGGACATTACACATCGAGCAGAAGTACGGGATTGCCTGCAAGAACCTGGCGGAACTGAAGCAGAAGGCATGCAGGAAATGTCACGTGTGTCTGTGTGTAGATAGAAGGGACTGGGATATGAGCTCAGCTGCCCGAACACTCGCTCTGATTGTACAAGTAGCTTTGCCATTGTGCCATGTTACCATAGCGGTTCGTTGATAAGGGACTACTTTGTGCTGCTTATTCTGCTCCAGTTTAGCTGCTTAAAGGGAATCTTACCCCAAAACATTTTTATTGCGCAATGTAAGCAGCATTTATACATTTGTAACTGTATTTGCACTGGAAAGCAGAATGAGTTATTATTTCTTTTCCCTGGTTGTGACTGGTGAAACAATGTAGAACACATCAGTTTCCTCCACGTTTGTTCATCAGCTGCTATTGTGCTACTTACATTCAGAACAAGCAATGTAGACAATATAAACTGCTTTCAGTGACAATTGCATTTAGTTATAACTTTAAAAACCACTACAACACTGTAAGTTTCTTTACCTTTATATTTACCTTTATATATAGATGTCATGAATTTTAGAGTTTTTTTTATACCTTAAATGGTTTCTTATCTAAAGGGATACTGTCATGGGAAAACATGTTTTTTTTCTCAAAACACATCAGTTTATAGTGCTGCTCCAGCAGAATTCTGCACTGAAATCCATTTTTCAAAAGGGCAAACAAATTTTGTTATATTCAGTTTTGAAATCTGAGATGGGGCTAGGCATATTGTCAATTTCCCAGCTGCCCCCAGTCATGTGACTTGTGCTCTGATGAACTTCAGCCACTCGTTACTGCTGTACTGCAAGTTGGAGTGATATCACCCCCTCCCTTTCCCCCCAGCAGCCTAACAACAGAACAATGGGAAGGTAACCAGATAACAGCTCCCACTGAGACTGCTCCAGTTACATTAAGTAGGAGAAATAACAGCCTGCCAGAAAGTAGTTCTATCCTAAAGTGCAGGCACATGTCACATGACTGGGGCAGCTGGGAAACTGACAATATATCTTACCCCATGTCTGATTTCAAAATTGAATATAAAAAAATCTGTTTGCTCTTTTGAGAAATGAATGTCAGTGCAGAATTCTGCTGAAGCAGCACTATTAACTGATGTGTTTTAGAAAAAAACTTGTTTTTTCATGACAGTATCCCTTTAAGAACTTGAATGGAAAAATATGAATCAGCAAGGTCGGGGGTTGACGACCCAAAAACTCTAATTGATCGAGTTTTTGGCGGAAAAAACCTTGAACTTTCGGGCAATACCCTCTGAAAAAACTCGACATCATGAAAACTATTTAAAACTGATTTAAGGGACCTCTGTCATTCTAGCTATTTTTAGAGTAGGGTTATAATAAATCTCGAATTTTTTTTTTTTTTTTTTTTTAAAAACGTGAAAAATTTGTTGTGTTTTTTCACCGGAACAATGGATTTTTGACCAAAAAATTAACCTTGAAAACATGAATTATTGTGGAAAAAAACAACTTGATCCTTCATGAATCTGCCCCTCAGTCATCTGGGAACCTTCATTGGAAAAAACCCCATAATATCCCCCCCCCCCTGTCAGACATATTTATTGGAAGAGAAGCAAAATCCACGTTGGTCATGTCATAACCACACCCACCTTTGTTACATGACGTTAAGGGGGTTATTTACTAAACTCCTGGGAGCAGGCACACGGATCGCTTTGTTTTCCGAAGTTGTCCGTAGTTTCCTCACGAGGAAACTTTGGGCGACTTCGGAAAACAAAGCGCTCCATGTGCCTGCCCCCAGGCAATTTACATTTTAGCTGGCGGAAGGCAGATCGAGGAGATTAGTCGCCACGAAGAAGAGATTTGTCGCCTGGCGACTAATCTCCCCGAATCTGCCTGTGTGGCCAGACCCTTAGACTTCACTCTACTAGATACTGCATAGGCTCCCTACTATTCCTCCTTTTCAACAATACTAAATACTTTCCTTTGATGCAGATGCCTGCACTTCTAAACATTCCATCAATCATTACAGTAATAGAGAAAGCAGAATTATTTCAGTACCTGGAACCTGGACCACATGCAAGTGTCACTTTGTATTGGTGCTTTGTACACAGCGTCTTCAGCCAAACTGTCCCATTACAGCTATAGATCCAAATATATACATCTCAATCCATAGTTTTGTTTTTCTTTATTTTTATACATAATTTTACACCTATGCAAAGCTCAGGGGCCCCAACTCTCACCCATAAGTGTTCAGTTTTAACTCTCCGCTAACTTATGTTTTGTATTACACAAGGCAAACCATACACTTTTGGTGGCCCCCAGTTCCAAGCCTCCAACAGTGGGGTACTGGCAGGTCTTGTAGCTTACAACAAAGATTCCTGATTCCCCAGCCTCTCCAATTTCTAAGCTTGGTGTCCGGAAGAGAGGTCGGCACCTCTCCAATATGTATAAGAACCAAAGAATCACCAGACACTCGACAGCAGGTGAAGCGGGGCGAACCCCTGCATGTTTAATTAAAGTCTTGTGATGTAATGTTTTGGGGGCGGACCCCTTCATCAGACATGCAAAGTAGCGTGCACACGCCTCAGAAATAGCCCTCATAATTAAGAACAATTACAACATGTTAACAATTCAGATTTCCTGATGCAAAGCACCGGCATGTGCCAATGCATTTATGGATTCATTTGTGAACACTCATATTTTACACTGTAACAAGAAAGAAACATAACGTCAAAGTTTTTTTTACTTGTGACAGTACTAACATTGTGTACTGTATTAATTGCCCGTGTGGGTTGGCGGATATAGGGCAGACAGGCAGAAGTATAAAAATACATTTAAACGAACACAAATCAGTTATCCGCAACCATGTACCCCCCAAAGAGGAGGAAAGAACAGGGTCAGAGGAAAAAAAAGAAAAGAAACTAATCTGGCACGACATTTTCACCAACAGGGACATAGGGTTTATCAATTGAGATGGCAAATCTTAGAAAAAGTAAATGGCAGCAACCAGAAGGAAATAAAAAAGAGACTATTACAAAAGGAGTGCTTCTGGATATGGCTGCTACAGGCAAAACAGCCACAAGGGTTAAACGAGGAGATTAACTTGAATTGTTACTTATAAATCTATTTGTATCTATTATGTTCCTGTACCTAATTTGTTGTAGTTACAATGTTTCATTTATCCCCTTCAGTGAACGAGACTAAGACCAGGGAAAGTTTTCACTCAGGGTAAAGTAGTTCCTTTTCCTTTATTATTAGTATTGTTGTTCTTAAACTTTGTACTCTTTTTGATATGTGTAAATGTTTTTAACTTTATTATCACTGGTTTTTAGGCAATATTGTATCTTGCATTAACATGTTGGATAAACTGATAATGGAAAAGAAGAAAACACTGGATACTTTCACATATATGCGGATCACAGGATGGTTTTCTCCACAGTTTTTTATTCATAATGTCTTTTCACAATTTTTTTTATTCATAATGCTATCTTTTATCATATTATGTAATACACAAGTGGTTACTAGTAAATTATTGTTTTTGGCAAGCATGTTGTGCTTTGCATCAGGAAATCTGAATTGTTAACATGTTGTAATTGTTCTTAATTATGAGGGCTATTTATGAGGCGTGTGCACGCTACTTTGCATGTCTGACGAAGGGGTCCACCCCCAAAACGTTACATCACAAGACTTGAATTAAACACTCAGGGGTTCGCCCCGCTTCACCTGCTGTCGAGTGTCTGGTGATTCTTTTGTTCTTGTACTAACAGGACTCCCATCTGGAGCCACATTGATGGAGAGTGGGCTAAGCTGCTGCAAAAAGTGGTGGGGTTTTGGCAGCAGTTGGTCGGCTGAGTTTGTTTGTATAGGGAGTGGGGCCAGGTGGGTGTAGATTGCCTAATCTAATAGGGATATTTATCAAATTTCTATCAAATCTATTAGCACCCTTTTAATAACTATGCCAGTGAATATTGAGCGGTTTCCTTTAGAGGAGGTCCCCTAATATCAGAAGATTAACATTCTGTACTTATTTGATATTTAGTATTTTTGTCTGGGATGCCTAGGTTGTAATGCCAGAAAATGCACATTCTGTACTTACTTGATATTTAGTATTTTTGACTGGGATGTCGAGCTACAACTCACAAAGGAAAACTTTGCCCCCAAAATGAATATTTAAGCAAGAGATAGTTTATATCATATTAAGTGGCATATTAAAGAATCTTACCAAACTGGTATACAGTAGAACCCCCATTATACGTTTTTCAGGGGACCAGAAAAAAATTATATAAAATCCAGGAAAATGTAAAATCAGGGAAACGTATTATGCATAAATATAGGTGGGACCACAAAACAACAATGTAAAATGAGGGGAAACTTAAAATCAGGGGATGTAAAATGGGGGTTCTACTGTATATATTAAAGTAAATATTGCCCTTTTACATCTCGTACCTTGAACCCCCATTTTATGATGGTCTCTGTGCTGCCTCAGAGATCACCAGACAAGAAATACCGCAGCTCTAAGTGTAACAGAAAGAAGTGTGGGAAGCAAAAGACTGAACTCTGTTTTTTAAGTGGCTCATGTGACCGAACATATATGGGTTGTTTGCTTTGTTTGTGTGCACCGTGAATCCTATGATCCCAGGGGGCGGCCCTTATTTTTTTAAAATGGCAATTTTCTATTTATGGTTACCCAATAGCACATACTACTAAAAAAGTATATTATTATGAAAATGGTTTATTTACATGAAGCAGGTTTTTACATATGGGCTGTTTTATGCAATATCTTTTTATAGAGACCTACATTGTCTGGGGGGTATAGTTAGTTAAGTTAGAGTTTCCTAACAGGATAAAATCCAACCTAATGAAAACAACCTAATGAGAGTAATGGGCTCAGCCTGCCCCTTCTTATGGACTGACAACTTAAATGTTTGCTCACTTAAAGTATCATGTCCAGATTACAGACATTTCTGATAACTCTCAAAGTGTTTTTATGCCCCCCCCCCGGCATACCGATAAATCTGTAGTCCCTTTTATGGTGTCATCATTGTACAGTTGTAGTATGCAGTAATATGGACACTTAAACCTTATATTAGATTTTTTTCCTCCCACTATGTGAAAAGTTGCACTGCACTGGTTTTGTGCAAGTGATTGGGACTGGGTTGTATAATCCACAGGGGAAGAGGAGGAGGCATATGGATTTAACACAACTTACATTTTTCACATATGAATGATGAGGGATATCCGTATAGTCAGCACCAACCATCTGTTTTTTTGGTGTGCTATCACCATTAATGTGGATATGATCTTAAAAGTTCTTGTGGTAATGTGGGTGTGGTTTACAGTGGATGTGCTTTAAAAGGGGGAGTGGTCAACACTGACTTCCATTATCGACTCTTTACCACGTAGGCCAGAACAATTTCGGCCCTCGGTACCACAGAAGTTGGTCAGCACTGACCTGCAGCAATTAACCAAACCAGGCTCCCTGTATACTTCTGCACGGTCTAAAATACTGGATTTTCTCTCTCTATTTTCATGCACTGGGCCTGCTTATAGCTCATAGTGATCTGATTTGTAGTTATGGAGGAAATTTAACAGCTAATATAGTAATTCATGTAGCTAAAATAACTGGAAACAGTATATGCTATTCAATGTACAGTATCTAAACGACTCTTTGGCTAGATGAATACATGTTTGGACCAAGAAGCTTTGTATTTAAATATGCCCCAAGGGTCTGGGAAAATTTGCAAGCGGTAAATCATAACTGGATTAAGATTTTAAAGTGGACAGTTCTAAAGGGCAACTAGTACATCATCACATACAATAGTTATTTATTAGAAACTTATCAGGACTGCACCAGGTTTGAAATACCAACATGCCTAGATATGGACTAAGAGATCATAAGGAATTCCTTTGATTCTACACTCCAATAATTCAGCCCTAATTTATACTCTGCCTCTTTGACCCACATTATCTTGTACCTTATCTGCAGATCCCCTGGTAAATGACTGACACATAGATTGATATTCCTTTTTGTTGCCTTTTTTATGAGCTGAATGTTGTATATATACCAAAAGGGTTGCCCTGTAACAGGGGTTGAAAGTGAAATCTCTGATTAATCATGGACTTATTCCAGGTCATGATTTCTCATTGCATTTGAATATTAAAAGGCCCATTAATGGCTATTAATAACAGAATAGTATAAACAGTGCAAGAAATAATTTGACTGAAATTACTCATAAATTTAGTAACCGCAAATACCCATCTAAAGTTAGCATAGGGAATGTGCTGTCATTTATGTAAATAATGGAATTTCTGCCATTATAGCATGCATATTAAATCTGCAAAGACAAAGCTCCACTATTACATGTATAAAATACCAGCATGGGGAATGTCACAATTATGACATGAACAACTAAGTACAACAAATTCCAGTATATTCTTTTCATACAGTTGAACTGGAGATATTAAAGATATTCTCTAAGAAATTTGTATCAGGTTATAAAACGATTTGGTCCAGCCAATCAATTGACAGTTTATTTTTAAAGGAATCAATGGGAAAACAGGAGTAGAAGGGAAAAAAAAGACTGTCAGATGTAGAAACTCAATAGCCAAATTGGAAAAACCACAACGGTCATAAGAAACAGTTTAGTAAAAGCTGCCAGCCATCCTATTATTGTTTTTCATCTAATAACTTTAGATATAAATAATCACTTTTACTAGGAGGTATAATACTGACAAACTGCCAATCCTATTATAGTGCCATGCTATAGTTTCAGAAGTAATAGGCATTCAAAGCAAACAGGGGTGTAACAACAGCATCTCCAACTGCTGGGTGGCCCAGGAATGTAGTAGGACTGTTAGAGATCCTGAGTCCATCCTCACAGTTCAAGGGTTTCTTGCTTCAATTAGGACACTGGCACAATTATATTTCCTTAAAATAACTCATACCATACTAACCACAGAGGACCAAAGGCCACTCCAATATATCCTTTCCACAGAGACCATTAACAATATGCCAGCTTGCTGATAAATCACATGAAGTAATTGATACAACTATCCCCACTTGTGTGCCCAGGACCCTAATATTTTACAGGGGGCAATAAAATCAGGTCAGTATAATTTGATTCACCATCTGGCCAATAATATGCTTGAACATTCAGTAACAATTAACTAAGGTAAGTTAATGTATCAAATTTATTGTATGCAGCTTTAAGTACAGACAGATCACTGATTGGCATTTGCTAGTCACTTCTTCCCACAATAATCTTACATTCTTGTACAATTAAGCAATAGAAAGCCCCCAGAAGGAGGCCAAGGATTCTGGTCTGACAACTTTATATCTAACAAAAGGCCATGCTTGAGTATGAAAAGCAATTTTATTGTCTACACCAACTAGTAACTTCCTTTATACATGTACTGTAACAACCATTTGTATGTATATTTATTAAAAAAACAAATGTTAACATACTGAAAGATCCAGTTGTTTAGTCAGGTGGTCAAATGTATCTATTGCCCTTTGGTGTGCAAAAATTGGGCTGTTCTTATTCCTTGACCGAATCTCATCCAAGGGCCTTCAACTTATAGGAGCCCATTTATTAAACCTCAAATTTATCTGGTTGGGTTTTTGAAGGGGAAAACTCACCGAATTTTTAGAGATTTATTATATCCCAAAGCTGCTAAATACTTAATCTCAAACCAGTGGAGGTCATGAAGAAGTCCATGGCAGATGCCCCTTAAGTTGTTTCTTGACATCGTGATCTGCACTGGGATTTTCGTCCCATAATCCAATAAACTCGAGTTTTCAGACCTTCAAACACAATTCGAATTGACGCTCAATTTTATCCCAACATGATTTTGCTCCAACTTTTACAAGAACAATTATTTATAAATGAGTTAAATTCGTGAATGAGTTAGGTCGACTTTATTTTAATAGAAAATTTGATTAATTTGAGTTTTAATAAATAACCCCCAGTGTTTTGTCTTTTAGAGTTTCCTTGGCCATTTGCTGCCTTTGCAAGTATCATATATAGAAGCTAAAGTATCTGGTTCCCAACTCTTGATTTTGTCATGTCTTTTTATTGCAAAATTATTTCTCATTTTCTATTTAAAAAAGCTAAATGGATAAGTGGTATAGAGGCAGGGTGATAGATCATTGATGCATTTATTCTAATTATGGAACTACAGGACCTGTGCTAACTGGGAATATTGATTGTAACCCAATACCCCAATCCCGTATATAACCTTATGGATCCGGGAGAACATTCGATCCATGGACTTGCATCATACATTCTGTGTCCCTTGTTCCATATGATAACAATGCTTTGTTACAGTATTGGTGTTACGAATCTCCTGCAGAGAACATTGAGTTGCATCACTGTCTATTGTAATATACATATATATTGTAATATATATATATATATATATAATATATATATATATATATATATATATATATATATATATATATATAATTGCTGTTCAGGAACAAGTGTCTATTTACTGTTATATTTTGATGAATGTGTATTTATTTAATAATGGGATGCTCAGGGGCTCTCAGACACCCTTATTGTATATTACATAGTAAGTTTGGTGCTCAATGATGGACAATACGGCAACCTCCTAATATATATGTAAAAGAAGCACACTGGCACACCAGACATGTAGATGCAGGGAAACCCTTGCAAAGTTTTAAACGCAGAAGTGCAACTTTCAGGGCTCACCTTCCAGGTTTACAGTACTTCATGTGGTCTGGATCCCTACAATAGACGTTGAACAAGGATAGAAAAACAGCCTGTTTCCCTTGTCAGTATTTGGTACCTTCACTACAAGCAAGCAGAGCCTACAGGAGACCTATTCCCATCTATCCTATACTTGGTGAAGCTTGAAGCTGCTTTTGATAACTAAACTCACTGACTCACTCCTTCTAGAGAGTGCTACAACAGTGGCTATCCTGCACACTAGCTAACCTTGTTCTCAGGGTCCCTGTTCCCTGACTTCTTTAAAGGGGTTGTCACTTCAGGGCCTAACATTTCTGGGGCCTTGTTGACTCCAGGCTCAATGGAAGGGCCACCCCTTGCAAATCACCATGTTACAGTAATGCAAGAAATGGTTATCAACCTAAGGGCCAATGAACTTGGTATGCAAAATAAGTAGAAATGGTACATGGGGTTTTAATTAATTGAAGCCATGGGGGCCATTAAACCTATGGGGCCCTACACCATTTTTAAAGAACAACCATTTTAACCCCTCAGGGTTCAAAAAGAGGCAATCCTCTATGACATGATAAGCATGAGAACATCTATTTGAATTAGGAGGTTTCATCTTAGCTGCAAAAAATATTTTTATTACAGGAAGAGTTGTGGATTTTTCTCCCTGAATCAGTTCTACTGGCAGATACATTAGAAAGCTTCAAGAAAGGGTTGGGTGGGAAAGTGAGAAAATAAGTTCCTAAAATGAACTCTTAGTACAAAATTGATCCAGAGACTGGGCTTACTTTCCATCAAGGTATATTGGAGAGGTTCAATTGTTTTTTTTTTTAAAAAAGGTTGAATTCAATGTACTTTTGTCAACCTTATCTATTTTGTTACTATTTCTTACTATTAGTATTTCTTATTAGTATGATTTATTATTATTATGATTTATTATTATTAAGATCTATATTGAAATGAACAGCTCTTCTGGAGCGCTAGAGGGAAGACAATATTGCAGACATTTTCCCTGGCACACTGCACCATGTTAAAAATGGCACTAGCCATCTCACTTGCTGCAAGAAAAGATATTGATGGAACCCATTAATAGAACACAGGAATTACCAGCAGGACCAGGGTGGATAAAACAAGCACATAAGACTGTTTATGGGATTTTGTCCAGGTCATTAAAACTAATATTAAAAGGAAGATGGATATGAGGGGGCTTGGAGGTTATTAACAATGTCTCCCAATTAAAAAACATACAATAGGGGCCAATGTATTTTTAATATGTTTATTATTTAAAATATAATATTGATGTAAATCTTGTGAATCGCTGTTGTCAATCTTCTAGCTGCCATCGGGACCAAGTTTTTCTGCGGGGCCCAAAGATGACATAGGGCCCCTGTACATGTGCCCCCGTCCCTCCCCCGATGGCTGCCATGATGTTTTCTTACTTCAGTGCTTCATTTCTAAGGAGAGATTGCTCAGTGTTAGCCATGGAGACGGTATGTGTATAATTCTGAAATTTGTTACTTTTTTAAATATTTATTTACTATTATTTATATCTCATTCCCTTTGCTGCTAATTTAAAGGTCAACTATAACTACTACAACTAATAACATTTTCTCCCATCTCATCATATTTATCTCTCTCATAGATTTGGCCTAGTTCAGTGACCTCTGCTCTAATACAATCTCACCCTTTATTATGGGCTTTATGGGCTTTAGTTACAGAATTATAGTATATTTATGAAAGCCAGAGAATATTGTATGAATAAGAGCAGTAGATGGATATGGTCTATACATCAAGTGAACTATAATGAGAATCAACAGTTCCCTTACCTCTCTGCAGGTGCCACTTGATATTACTTTTCACACCCCTTTCATTCCAGATGTTGCGAACGAAGGGGTGTGACAGTAGCTGCTCTGCAGATGGCCTCCAATCCGGATTTTTCTGGAGGCATTTCTTTATAAAATCATGGAAGTTGTCACTCCTGGAAAAAAGAAACAAATGCAAAATTATAATTGTTCATGTTGTATAATAACTAAATTCCCAGAGCTCATGCATTTAAAAGACTGGAAATAGAACCAGCACAGCCATGTGCCCTATATACCCCATAAGCTTCTATTTTATGTAAAGTCCTTTTGTTAAACATTGTGATCTTGATCATGTTACTCTGTGCCTAATTAACAACACAGACAAAGCATAACAAGACAAAAGCTGTTCAAGAAGGTAATAGACAGTGAGATCCTTCCCTTCTAATGGTTCAACTGATCTGCTTGATTAGGGGGGTCTATTTTGCTTACTTACTAACCCTAAATTATTAGAGTACATTTACCTTCTACCATAATATGATGTCTCTGGTTTTGCCAACATCTTGGCCTGGCTTTTATTGGCTGCCAGATAATAACCCCAAGATCTTAAGCTAAGCATGAGCTCCTGCACCTGAGCATTTACACATATAACACTTTATCTTCCCCCTTACTTCTTTCCCATTTATCTCTTCCCTATCCTTACTTCACCCCAATGTCCCCCTTGCCATAACTTCTCCCTTGCCTATTTCCCCAAATGTTTCCTTGACTCTCACATTTGTACACCCCTTTACCACATTATCAATATCCCTACATTCTCCTCATTTCCTTTTCATTCCCCACCCTCTCCACCACACCCTCTTTTCCTGTTTCAGTGGAAATCACTCACCATGAGTCCCATAGCAATACTGGAGCGGGACCATGCATTATTCTTTTGATGCGTGCATGGCTGGGAAATCTGCTGAATGCTAGGTTGGAAGAAAATACAAGATGAGAATATGATTGACAATCACAACATTACTTGAAAAACAACAAATCTTGAAAAAATCTAATTAACTTAATTGTATATTTGTTACTTGATTGCCAGCATACTGACAAAATAACGGTATTGGAACTGGCAAATTCAAATTTTAGTAAATCAGCCCCTTACTAACCAGCCCCATAGTTTTCAATATTTAATAATATCCTGTGTTAAAGCGTGACACCTAAATGTCCTCTAACCTTTTTACAAACAGTTCTTTATGCACTATAGCACACACACTGGGGTTTACTTACGGTAGTATCCTTCTGCCATTTCAAGGGCGGAGATTCCCAGTGACCATACATCAGCCTACATATTGAAATATGGAAGAAAAGGCAACTATTAGAAAAGAATATACACAGGTCACATGAAAAAAACAATTACAGATCATTCAGATTCTTTTGTTATCTATGCATCTGCAACCTCACAATAATTCTATTTTGTAAGAAAATATAGTAAAACCCCCATATTATGTGTTGGAAAATCAGGAAAATTCATTCAGCATGATATATTGGTGGGACCAAATGTAAAATCAGAGGATGTAAAATTTTAATTCCAAGTATTGAAGTGATGCGATCTTTAAAAAATGACCCCAAACACCCCAGGCTGAGTGTGTCACACAGAGTTGGAAAATCCCATAAAGAGTCAAGTGAAGTTGGTTTCTAACATTCCTGTGCCCTGCAGTTCTCTCCTTCACTTCATATTCTCCCTCTCATATCACAGAAACCATATTACAGCTTTGTATTCACTGTTATGAGAGGGGTATGTGAAGTGAGTTAAAAAGATCACACAGTGCACCTTGTATAAGTTCATACATTATATATAAAACGAGAGAGAAGACATCACAATACCTTAGAGGTGTATTCTATGACCTTATAGTTAGTGTTGGCCAGTACTTCTGGTGCCATGTATGGAAGAGCACCTGCAGTACTATTACTTCTTTCACCAATGGTGGCATAACTGACATCACCTGAAATTGTATAACAAAAGCAGGAATTTTAATTTTCATTTATAAATGCAACCCACCATGACGATAGAAATAAATATCCGTTTGTTCAGGTTTTTGGTATCACTTACTGATCTTCACTTCTGCATCAGATGTTATCATGATGTTGTTTGGCCTTAAGTCATGATGAATCACCTTGTGCTTATCAAGGTGGCACAGGCCCTGAATAAAGGAAAAGTGAAAATATAAATATTTTTCTTGCCGTTTAATGAATTAGATTTATCCAGAACAGTACCAAGGAGTTTCACTTGAGACATACCTTTAATACCTCCTTGCAGGTATAAGCAATCCAGCCCTCTTTCAAGGAGTGGGATATGTTGCTGTTAAAGAGCTGTTTTACTGATGTCCCACTGTAACGCTCCATTGAAATCCACAGTCCCTCATATTCTGGCATTTTTACAGAGGCAGGTTGGAAATATGCCCCGTAATAGCCAATGATGTTTCCATGGCCAGAAATGGTTTCTAGAACCTGCAGTTCATTGAGGACTTCTTTCTGCTTCTAGTTTAAAAAAAAAAAAAAAGTAAAGTCAATACAATAAAATGACTATTTCAAATACCCCGACCTAACTTGTAGTTCTAAAAAAACATCAACATTGTAATATCTCTACACGAGAATTGCATAATATGATTAACACTCTCAGTTCTTTTATTTCTTAAATCCCATACATTTTTCAAATGGTATTCACTTATTTTTACAGTTACATAGTTATTAGTTTAGCAAATTACCCTACTACTACAAATCATAATGTAGGTGTTACAAAAAAGCTTATTAGTCCTTAATTATAGTAATCGTATCAAGACACATTACCTCTTCATCTTTCATGATGGTAACTGCCACTTCCTTTTGTTCTTTACGGTGCCATCCCTACAACAAAAGAAGCAAAAGAATCTCTGTGATCATTACTGTTTGGAACATTATGGAAAAGCAAACGCATATATTGTGTGGATATGGGAAGGTTTATTGGCAGCTTCAGAAGCACAAGAAAACAAAGAAGGGACAAAACTCTAGAGGGTACAACTAATTGGCTGTATTTACAGAATCACCCAAAATATGACAAAAATAACCCACTAACTGAAATATCTTACATTATAAATGACACCGTAGCTGTCCTCTCCGATGGGCTCCAGGACTTGTACATAACTCCGTGGCTTCTAAAAAAATAGCATTGTATAAAAAAACATGATAAATACAAAACTGAATTTAAGGCAGTTGGACAAATAACCTTTCCAACATGAAAGAAGCACAGGGGGTGTAGGGGGAACTGGGAACTAGTGTATTAGGGGAGAAGGCTGAGGACTGGAATATTTAAGTCAAACCATTAAAGTAGAGCTTTTGCGTCACTTAGTGTTCCAAAATACAGTTCTACAGCTGCTTACCGGGTATTTAGTTGCAAGTAGATGTTGATATGCCTGGGGAAGACAAAAAACATATTTTTAGATCAACTATTCTTGGGGAGCTGCTAAAATTATAATTTGAAGGAAAAGGAAAGGTTTATTTACTGGAGAGGGGTTGTCAATATGTTCGGTAACATAGCTAGGCTCACACATATAAAGTATACTATGGTTTATATTTACTGGTACATCTTGGTTCAAAGAGAGAACTTATTTTTGTTAGACGAACTGAACCCTGGAGTGCAGGTGCTTCAACGGACATTATGGGGGTACATTATTAAAGATCGAGTTGTGTTTTTCCAAAAATTGGGTTTTCAGGGGTAGCTTTCAGTAAAAACTTGAGAAAAACTTTGAAAAAAAAAAATGCACATTTTTCTCGTTTACATTTTTTTGTTTCGAGATCATTTCATTAATCAGGGTTCGTGCTGAACTATACTTAGCTTTGAGAAGAGCTTTGTTTTTTTTTAAAAATAGAAGACTTCTCAGTTAACTGGTGATTGGTTTTGAGAAGCCATTTAGACATGTCTAAATTCAAATTACAAGCAGCTACATCAGTCTCTGAGCAGCAGCTCATTAAACAGAAGAGCAGACCATTTAAATATAGACTAATGAAAGATTTAATTAAATAATTCTGCTCAAACCCTTTTAAAGGCTTTAAGACTTACCTGGTTGTTGTCGCCCACTTGCTCCTCAGAGATTTTGGAGATTTCAGGCTGGCAGGTGTTGGTGCCTGATTCCTCTGCTATCTCCTATTTAGGACAAAGAAAATGTATTTTTAGATGACTGATCTGAACCCTTGATTTTAAAAAAGAACTGCAACACCCAAACTTCATGTCCATAAATAAGTAAAGAAAGCAGAGTTGTGGTGCAGGGTGAATGATTGTTATGTTTGGCTGTGTCCTTTTTTAAAAACCATAATTTCTCTTATTGTATCAATTCAGCTTAATGAATATTCTGAATCAAGCCTTATATATAAGCAAGTGAGATGTATGTATGTATATTTTTATTTGTATACCACTCCTTGAGGGCAAAGCACTGTACAGCAAAACAATAAATTAGTAGTAACAAACAAGTGGTCACTGCAATAATAAGTGACAGTAAGTGCATTATTAGAAATACAATTCACATAAATATAAAATATAATTACAATACAAATGAAATGCTCAGTGACAAGGAGACAAAAGGATGGAGGACCCTACCCCGTAGGGGTGAGATAATGTTAATGCATTGTGTAATACATGCCCTGTGTTTTTATTTTGAATGTGGGATTTTTATCCTACAAGTCTCGGTGTGAAAATATTGTCTCAAGGCACAAGTCCATATGTGTTTCGGGAGATATCATTAATAAATTAATATAAAGGTTTAATTAGATCTTTCTGCTCATACCTCATTGATGACTTCCTCGTTTGTTTCAGCGTTCTCTTGCTGGTTTTCCTTGTTTACTTCAGTCCTCTCTTGCTGGTTTTCCTTGTTTACTTCAGTCCTCTCTTGCTGGTTTTCCTGGTTTATTTCAGCACTCTCTTGCTGGTTTTCCTTGTTTACTTCAGCACTCTCTTGCTGGTTTTCCTTGTTTACTTCAGCACTCTCTTGCTGGTTTTCCTTGTTTACTTCAGCACTCTCTTGCTGGTTTTCCTGGTTTACTTCAGCACTCTCTTGCTGGTTTTCCTGGTTTATTTCAGCACTCTCTTGCTGGTTTCCTTGTTTACTTCAGCACTCTCTTGCTGGTTTTCCTGGTTTACTTCAGCACTCTCTTGCTGGTTTTCCTGGTTTACTTCAGCACTCTCTTGCTGGTTTTCCTCGTTTATTTCAGCACTCTCTTGCTGGTTTTCCTGGTTAACTTCAGCACTCTCTTGCTGGTTTTCCTCGCTTACTTCAGCACTCTCTTGCTGGTTTTCGAGTTCAGGCTGGCAGGTGTCATTGCCTGATTTCTGCGTTGTCTCCTGTTTAGAGGAGATAGAATTTGTAGATATGTGAACTGAACCCACTTGAATAAAGAAGAACTGCAACACCCAAACCCCTCTATATGAGGCCATAAGCAAATTGCACTTGCAGGCAATTCAGAATGGGAGGTGGGACAGGCTCACCAGCAGATCCGGACTGAGAATTAAAATAAGCCCTGGCATTTCAGTTAAACAGAGGCCCAAACAGCCCCCACCAGCCACTAAATACTGACTTGCTATGGTAACTTATAGCAGCCCCTCTGGCATTTGCCAGAACCCACAGATTGCTAGTCCGGGCCTGCTCACCAGTGCCAAAGTTGGTGGTGCCTAACAAATTTGCTCCCCAGAGTGAATATGGGTTTAATATTTCTTTAAAATATTTTTTATATTACAACCATATCATTTTTCTTACCTGACAGATGTCAATATCAGGGGTTTCTGGAGCCACCTGGCAGATGGTTGTGGCCGGCTCCAGTTCTTCCTCTGGTTTTAATTCCTAAAAGGAATAAAGTTAGTTAGTTGATGAACTTCTTATAATGCTGTAGTTCAATATCTAGCATGTTCTTTGCATAAAGCATTCACTCAACTTCATAAAATCAATCAATTTTATGTTTCTGTACAACTTACTTGACAAGTGGCATTGCCAACAGGTTGTACATGATTAAGAGAGGAAAGTAGATTAGAGCCACACATCTCTGGTATGTGTTGGGGGGCAAGGGTATAAGGGGGTTATTTATCAAAGTCCGCTCAGGTTTTTTTATGCTTATTTATTTTTACATTTACCCGAAAATTTGCTTTGCGGTAAAAAGTCAGATTTTCACTAATTTTAAGATTTTTCTGAAATTTTCTCCTGAAAACTCTGTAAACTTTGGGGTATTGCATTCGGAGTTTAGTAAATAACCCCCAAAGTATTAATGATCCAAACATAGATGCAAGTCTTATTTATATCACATATTTGGAGTTCATTAGTTATAGTTAGCTGTTCAAAAAACCTCATATTAAATGGTAAATTCTTCTGTTTCCATTAATAGTAACCATTTTGCCCAATCAACTATGCCGAGGTCAGCCCCATGGCTTTATACCACTTCTTTTCTGCTTTCCTGCAGAGTATCACCAGGTTATCCTGGTTAAGAGCAATGATATGAGACTGTTAGATCAGTGTTCTCCTCTAGGAATATTGTGATGTTCCAATGGGGAGCACTGAGCTAACAGCTCTCATGTCAAAATGTGGTTAAACTTTTGGAGCTGGGCCCACTAGAAAAGGCTTGGAACTTGGCTGGGGAGGGGGCAGACCCAGGAATCTAATCAGAAAAATGAACTTTGGTAATGATACTAATAATAGTAATCACCACATATAAAAACAGTTGAGCGAAAAAATGGTGGTGTTACTTTATGCAATTAAAGGCCTATCATATATGCTTAGTTATGACTAAAGGAGTGTGGCTTGTTTTGGAAAAATATGCTTTTAATTAGATATAACTAATATGAGTAAATATGATATAATAATAATGTCTAAATAAATGCACGGTCAGTATAGGGATTTATTTTGATAAATATAAAATCAATGTATTTTCCTTTTGACAGGAGAGAATGAGTTTTCATCAACAAAGAAAACGGTTTTAACAATAAAGTCCATGCCGTTATGAAATGTGCCATCTATGGAAATGGTAATGGATTATTCTGTAGCTGAATGTCACTATTAAATGACATTAAAAGTAAGGAAGGTGCCCATGTTTATCAAGTCATGGACATTATTATTCAGATGAGAAATAATTGGGAAATGTTGCCAATTGTGAATAAACGGGCTAAATCCAGTTTACCCAGTGTTTTTCTTTTGGACCAGTAAGAATTGATGGTGCAGCTTCATCAAGGTATAAATCTATAGGCAAGGAAATAATCTGGTTTTGATAGTACTAATAGGAAAATTGTGTCACTTCTTTTAATGTTGTCCAATTCTTCATCACTTACCACAACAGATTCTTTGGTTGGATGATTAACTTTTCTTTTCTAAGAAGACAAAAAAGAATTATTACAAAAAAAGAAATGAGCAAATAGGAAAACTATAATTATATAAATGATATAAATCCAACTTCCCTTAGTTAATAGAAAACACATAAATGTATTTGATTGTAATAAAAGCACATATTAAATACAATTTCAGTTTTTGGATTTGGTGAAGCTGAATTCAAATCACAAGATATTGGGAGTTATCAGCAATCTAAATATGGTAATAAGGATTTGATTATTGGGTCAGTAATCTGTAGTGACTGATTTGGTATTAAATGACTAGGGATGGGCGAATTTGACCCGTTTAGTTTCGCCAAAAATTTGCCGCCGGCGAAATGTCACGACTCCCATTACAGTCTATGGGCGTCATTTGTTTTTTTCCCACCATGCAAGTCTATGGGCGTAATTTCCGTGGCGAAACAAGGCGAAAAAATTCGCCCATCCCTGTAAATGACATAGTTGGTGCAAACACAAGTAGAACGTATTGTATCCCCTATACTAAAGCCAAATCATATAACAAAAATGAATGGAAACAGCACTAGTGACTGTAGCACAATACAGATATATTGAGGAGCAGTCAGTCTGTCTCTATCTCATCATCATGTTATTAGTAGTGATGGGTAATTTATTTGCCAGGCACGAATTTGAGGCGAATTTGCGCTATTCGCCGCCAGTGAATAATTGAAAAATGCAAAACGCCCGCAAAAATTCGCCGCGTCAAAAAAAATTTCGCAGCGTCGGGAAAAAACGGACGCCGGCGTCAAAAGACGCCGGTGCCGTTTCGCCAATTTTTCGCCGTTTCGCAAATTTTCTGGCGAAGCGAAACGGCGCAAATTCGCTCATCACTAGTTATAGTATTAGCAACTGTCACAAACAGAACAATGTTCAGAGATAATCCAGTAACAGAGTTTGAGGACAAGTAGAAAAAACAACATCCTTACCTTGCGAAAACAAAAACATTTGAAAATAGTTTTCCACATTTTGATGTTAGTTGTGTTTTTTGTTAGATGTTAGATTTTTTTTTGTTGTTTTGATACGATAAAATATTCTTCTGTGGAGAGAAAAAAAGAAAACCATTTAGTAAAGAAACAGTTTAGTAATCCCAATACTTTGTTCTATGTAATATCCCGATATATATATATATATATATATATATATATATATATATATATATATATATATATATATATATATATATATATATGAGGCCCAAACAGCCCCCACCTCCACACTAGTGGTTTATATAATCAAATGCCCTTGTGGTTTATTGTACTGTGGCAAGACGGTGAGGCAGCTAAAGGAAAGGATAGGCATCGAGCGAGTATTAGGGCAGCGTTAGACCCAGAGAGAGTCAAAAATAAGAATAAAGACGACCTGAAACAGGACAAAGCCCAACAGCCGGTGGCCAAGCATTGGGCGGAGGCCAAACATAGTGCCTCCTCCTTTAGATACCTGCCGATAGAGCACATACAAATGCATCCAGGAGGTGGTGATGTAGGAAAAGCGCTTTTGAAAAGGGAAGCCTTTTGGATTTATGAACTCAATTGCGTCTCACCAAAAGGTATGAATGGGCAGATCAAGTTGTAAGTTGTAGAGTTGATCTAAATGGATAAATAGAGTTTGGTAGTTCCTTTACAAACTTTCTATTTATTCTGTGGCTTTTACAGTGAAAGGAAATGTTGTATAAATTATGGATACAATTTAGCTACAACTTTGTTTCTCTTTTCCTTTTAGGACACTTTAGTAACATATGGAATTTAATTGAGCACTGTAACACGAGCTTATGAAACACACCGGTGACATCTTGTGGACAAAATGAATTTTACAAGTACACAAAATTATACACTGTTTGATATCACAAAATGTTTTGTAAATTTTTTTACACGTTTTTATACACTAATTTAGATATTTATGGTATTTATGATGTATATGCGATGAGTGTTCATGATGATAACACTATCTGGGTAGTGATGGGCGAATTTATTCGCCAGGCGCGAATTCGCGGCGAATTTGCGTGATTCGCCGGCAGCGAATAAATTTGCGAAACGCCCGCGAAAATTCGCAGCAAAAATTCGGCGGCGTCAAAAAAATTTCCGAAAAAACGGACGCCGGCGTCAAAAACGGGACGAGACGCCGGCGCAGTTTCGCAAATTTTTCGCAGTTTCGCACGAAATTCGCACATTTTTCGGCGAAGCTAAACGCGCAAATTCGCCCATCACTATATCTGGGTAAAAAATATTTTTATGTCACATATATGAAGATGTAGACAAATACAAGATTCCTCTGCACTCAACCCATTATCAATATATTTAAGACAGCGACATTTTGTGCATACTGCTACTGAAAAATGCCTTACCCTTTAAACAAAACAGGGATTGTTTGTCCATATATTGCAATATATTTAAGCTGGCCAACTACGTCAAAGTCATCCCATATCTGGCCAGTCCTATGCTAAATTTTCATCTGATTCATTAAGAATTCTATGGTTTAATTATACATTTTATAAAAGGGACGAATACGTTTTTCCTGCAACTTACTAGCTGCTTTCAAAGTAAAACTCCCAAACTTGGCTGCCCTTTTATTAGACACCAGTGGGATCACCTGACTATAGTTGGAGGGGTTATAAAATTTGTTATAAAATGTATAATTAAACCATAGAATTCTTAATGAATCAGATGAAAATTTAGCATAGGACTGGTCAGATATGGGATGACTTTGACGTAGTTGGCCAGTTTAAATATATTGCAATATATGGACAAACAATCCCTGTTTTGTTTAAAGGGTAAGGCATTTTTCAGTAGCAGTATGCACAAAATGTCGCTGTCTTAAATATATTGATAATGGGTTGAGTGCAGAGGACTCTTGTATTTGTCTATATGTTTTTTGTGGTCACACCCTCATTGCACCCCCGCCTAATGATTTAAAACTAGTGGTGAGCACAACTTTCCCCTGTTTGTTACATATATGAAGATGGTCACAAGGGTTAAATCACTTCATTAACAGGTTTAGATAACAAGCACCCATTGGAGAATTTGAATGTGTTAGACTATTAAAGATTGGTCAATGTATTTTTGTATCATCCTTGAGAAAGGTCCTAACAAGGACGTTGGATAATGGTACAACGGAATAAATGATTGAGAATTTTACATGGGAGTGCCGGTTTTCTTGAATTGAAGGTTATTTTAACCATGCACCCCGGCTAAATAGGCCGTAATAGAGTTTGCCTTGGAGTGAGGATACTCACTGGACTGTGATATATATATATATATATATACTGTATGTATATATGTGTGTGTGAGTGTGTGCGTATATATACATTTACAGCTATGGGATCCATTACCAAGAAACCTGTTTTGAGAATGCTCCATAATACAGGAAGGCTATCACCCACAGACTCCATTTTAGTCAATGAATTAAAATTCTACCATATTCATGATACCACTAGTGGTCTCAAAGCTCAAACTGTACCAGTAAAACGGTTATTTTTAATAAAGTTTTCTCCCAAATATACAGAGATCTACTCACCTCAGTCTCCTGATCAAGAATGAGAAATCTCTGGGCTGCAGCTGTACACCTTGACTTTGTCCATTATGACATCATAATGACAACTGTTTGTTTGAACAGCTGTGAGATTCAGAGCATTGTGACATCACGCATGCAGCCCAGGCAGGGCAGTTATAACAGCAAGTTAAATCATGGTTGCTGAGTTCAGTTAAATTCAATTAAGTTGAAGAATAAAGTGCAGTGGGTTTTGTTGCCATGATGAGAGCGTGTTTATTCAGTAGCCATTCTCAATATAGGGAATGATACCATTACAACATGTATATTATTGTGTATTATTTGTATAAGAAATGGTACAATTAATATATTACAAAGACTGCCCCATTATTATATATAATGAGTATAGGGAACGCAGTGTTGTCTTGTACCTGAAATTGCAAAACAGTCCTGTGCTTTTTTTAGTGTTTAAATGTATTTTATTGAACTGGGGCAGCATAGCGCATCTTGACACAACTGGATATCAGTGCAAAGAGCTTTTTGGCCTTAGATTTAATCATGTTAATAAATTCATGTTATGTATTTAGCAAACAAAAGTCTAAATTTTATTTTTCATACTATGCTTTCATTTAAATGCACTTCTTTCATTTAAATGCACATCACAAGGTTGTTCCTTTTATGTATTTTGCCACACTACCATAACTACAACCTTATTTTAACAGTGTCAGCTGGAATGGTATTTAAATACAGGGTCTGACTGTTTCTTTTTATGCACATGAGCAGGTTTTTTAACATGCGTTTTTTTTGCTGATGATCCAGAGAGCCGGTCTGGGCCGACGGGGCCGACAAGAACTGGGGTCCGTCGGGTTTTTTCTCCGTGTCCCAGGCCGACCCTGTTCAATTATTAATTGTTTTTTTTTTTTTTAAATTATTCAAAATATTTAAATATTTATTTATAAAAATTATTAATTTCTGTCTACTATGGAAACATTAGGGATGCACCGAATCTAGGGTTCGGCCTTTTTCAGCAGGATTTGGATTCAGCCGAATCCTTCTGCCAGGCCGAACCAAATCTAAATTTGCATATGCAAATTAGGGAATGGGAAGGAAATCGTGTGACTTTTTGTCACAAAACAAGGAAGTAAAAAATGTTTTCCCCTTCCCATCCCGAATTTGTAGATGCAAATTAGGATTCGGATCGGTATTCGGCCAAAGCTTTCTTGAAGGATTCGGGGGTTCGGCCGAATCCAAAATAATGGATTCGGTGCATCCCTAATTTAAAGTAGTTTGTCGAATTACGAATTGTACCTTGATCATTGTCACTAGTTGATCTAGTGCAAAGTGCTCAATTACAGCTGGGAGTTTCTGAAAGGGAAATAACACAAAAAATGGTGCTTTATTATGAAATAATATTTGTATGTATTATAAAAATAAACAACATTTCAATTCCCTGACATTCATTTTTGCAGTATGAGACAGATCTGCTGTCGTGTGTCAAAAATACAGGAAGAGTCCCCGAAATTATGCCTCAGCCGACCGAGTGGTTTTATACTGGTCATGAAACTTTTGAGCTGTCTTTTAAAAGAAGGTGCCTTGGTGGTGATACATTGTTTATATAGGGAATCATCTACTCCCCTATTGTAAAAAGGGATATTATAAGTCACCAAGGAGTTCAATGACCATATAACGGCACAGGGCTGAAGGCCGAGGTCTTCCTTTTGTGCTGGGTGCCATTGGCATGCTGTAGGTGACACAGGTGACAAAATGCAGGGTCACCTATATTCCAATAGGTACTGGGCTTTATATATTTATAAGCAGTTACACAAGACAGTAACTGCTTGGGAGTATTTTATGAATTCCTATCCCACATCAATTGAGTCTGAAGTCTGGCCTTGAATACATACTGAAATAGCACACTATATTTATTGTTTTAATTTTATCAAATGCACATTGACAATATTTTTATCTTTTAATTCAGAGGCAAATTTTTCCAGTTGCTCTTGAACGGAGCACATATGGCTGATAGTTGACCATGGAAAAAAACGAATTTTCAAAAGCTCATCAAAAGTTCTCAGAATAGAGAAGTGAGAGGCTGCGGTGAATGGAGAATAGCCAGGAGCAAAGTGCAAAGGGAAAAGTCACTTTGATCAAATCAATGGCACTCTAAGATAATTTAAAGGGGTGGTTCACCTTTAATGTAACTTTTATTATGTTATAGAACAGCCAATTTGAATTAACTTTTTAATTGGTTTTTATTAATTTTTTTACAGTTATTTGCCTTTTTCTTTAGACACTTTGCAGCTTTCAAATGGGCGTCGCTGACCCCTTCTAAAAAGCAAAAGCTCTGTAAAGCTACAAATGTATTGTTATTGCTACTTTTTATTACTAATTCTTCAAGCCAGGCCTCTCCTATTCATATTCTAGCCTCCTATTCAAATCAATGCATGGTTGCCAGGGTAATTTGAACCCTAGTTACCAGATTGCTTAAAATGCAAATTGAAGAGCTGTTGAATAAAAAGCTAAATAACTCAAAAACCACAAATAATAAAAAATTTAAACATATGGCAAATTGTCTCAGAATATCACAACCCCTTTAATTACATTCTCCTTTTTGTGTTTCTTTTTCAAATATCTAAAATGAATCTACCCGTGAAGTTTTTTGTGTTACCTATATGCTGTTGAGATATTTTACGTATAGTTACTGTACCAGAAGCTGTGCCAGGAGGAGCCCGCAGAGCCCTGTACTTACCGCTTGCCTCAGAGCAGGCAGTAGGCTGCTCCTCCTCGCGCTTCTTAATTTTCACGTCTGAATGACACACAAGTTAGGAGGTGAGTGTATGCCTACATGCCACCCCTGCCCTTCCATCTTATATAAAGTGCTGCCCAATGCAGGCAACCCTATATCGAAGGGAAAGCCATCGGTTTCTGGACTTGGAAATGCAAAACGCAGTGAGCATAGTCCAAAACCGAGGCTTATCACTTCGAAACAAGCAGACTTTTGAATCTGCTCTAAATACAGCAGACCTATCAGTTAAAGGAGAAGGAAAGGTAAAAACTAAGTAAGCTTTATCAGAAAGGTCTATATAAATACACTAGCAAACTCTTAAAGTAATGCTGCTCTGAGTCCTCTGTCAAAAGAAACACTGCATTTCTTTCCTTATATCGTGTTTACATGGACTTCTGTATCAGACTTCCTGTTTTCAACTTAAACCTCCAGGGCTTGAGCATGCTCAGTTTGCTCCTCTCCCCCTCCCTCCCTGCTGTAATCTGAACTCAGAGCAAGCAGGGAGAGACTCAGGCAGGAAGTGATGTCACACCAAGCTAATTTGGCAGCTGCTATCCTAGAGAACAGAGTGTCTAGAGCTGTTTACTCAGGTATGGAAAATCATTCTAAAGAATAAAAATGGTGTTCTAGCTTGCACTGTTGTGGCTAATCTATTGGTAATAAACTGCCTTTGTAGCTTTCCTTCTCCTTTAATCCATGTGGCTATGCAGTACTGCGCGCACACAAACACAAACACACACACTCCTGAATGAATGTTTTAAAGTCGGTTACATTCAGAATTTGATTATGAGCCAAGTATCAAAATAACGTAAGAAACATGTACAGAACAATCAATATTTATTTTGGTCATAAAGCGTGTTGTCAACATAAATTACATGTGCCCTTTGGGCCTCTACAAGAAATGAAATGTACCAGAAATGCAGGACAAGCCCAAATCACTAGTACAGTCTTTAACAAAAAACACCCTTATATACCAATTACAAGTTACCTGACGTTATTTGTCAATACACAGGACGGATCCTTAACAGATTTTGTGCATATTTATAATTCTGATCAGCAAATAAACTCAACATTAAAGATTTGTTATAAATCTTTCTAATCGCTTCCCTTATATTCCAGTGTATCTCAAGACTGGGAAAGGAGTCCCCCATTCTGTTTGCATTAATCAGAATATTCTAATTGTGTAAGTAGATAATAGAATAGTTTATATTATTACAGAAAGCAAAACTGGAGGCCTAAGTTGAAAAGGACCTGTATATAAACTGGTTTATGAACCAAGCATGTAAATAAATGTGTGTAAAATATCCCATTAAAAAGAAAAATGGAAATATGAATGGAATATGAATGTCATTTCATTAGGTAAGGACCCTACCTATTGTGCCCTACCTGTTTCCAAACGACAGAGGAATACAGCAGGGGTTGTTGGCTCCATCTTGCATCACTCAATCTTCTCTTCAAATGATTGCCTACACCCTCAACCCCTGCTGTGCTACTCTGCTATTTGGGAACAGGTAGAGCAAACAGGACTGTACTGGAGACAGCAGTGACGTTTGGGAGGGGTCTTAACTTAAAGGTGAATTATCTTTAAATCATATTTTAGTATTGTATAGAATGGTGAATTCTAAGCAACATTTGAATTGGCCTTCATTTTTTCTGGGTTATTTTTCTGTATTTTTTTGATTATGGCCTCTTCCTCTAACTCTTTACAATTTTCAAATGGGGGTCACTGACCCCATGTAAAAATCAAATGCTCTGTAAGGCTACACATTTATTGTCATTGCTACTTTTATTACTCATCTTTCTATGCAGGCCTTCTCCAATTCATACTGCAGTCTCATGTTCAAATCAATGAATGGTTGTTAGGGTAATTGAGACAATAGCAACCAGATTGCTGAAACAGAAAATAGAGAACTGCTGAATAAAAAGCTAAATAACTTAAAAATTATAAACATAATAAAAAAAAAGTAAACCAAGAGTAAATTGTATCAGAATATCATCATACTAGAAGTAAATTTAAAGGTGAACAACCCCTTTAAGTAATTGATTTTTGTCAGGGCCAGTGACATACAAATGATTTTCAGGCACTTTCAAACTATTACAAATTAACACATTCATTTCTGGCGTTATAATATTTGACATTTTAGATATTAAGAACTGTCTTGAGTTCCTGGATTTTGTCATTGCCATTTTTTTTAGAAGTGTACGATTTCTTTTAGAAATGCTGAAGTTTTGGGAAATTCAAATTTTATCTCTTATTCCTTGCTTAACAGTTTGTATATCTTTGGTTATGATACAAGTAAGAATAATTGCACTTATATTTTCTGGTGTTTTATAAACATACTCAGAAGAAAAGAGATTCTATACAAACATTGTCCATGCAGCTGCTACGTTACTTGTGAGTCCAGGGGAACGTGAGAGTTCATGTTTGATGCACTAATAAACCGTTTAGATGTAACCTCATTTGGCACCAGTGTTTCTACAGTGCTGTCTTAAAATTTAATTTTACATCTATGCCTTACCGTTTTATTTGGTGTCAGTTCAGAATAAAGCTTTTTAAAATTCAAATTATTTAATAAAAACAATTTACACAAGCAATCGAAGGAGAGAAAAAAAGCTGCACTAAGATATGTTTAGGATCTACTGCATATGAACCACTTGTAGAAGATCTAGATGTATCCTATTAAATGTAAATTACTATATATCAAAATACCACAAATCCATTCCCAGCTCCAGAAACTTTTTTTTGATTTGTACAACTTACATTTACAGCTAAATACCTTGTGGAAACAAACCATTGCAAGTTGTCAGGTTTAGCTAGGGAGTGTATTGAGTCTAAGGGGGGGGTGGAATAGGCTTAAACAGCCTACTTCATTTTGAGTTTAATATAAAATATTACGTTAATAAAGACTCTAATGAATCAACATTGTTCTTCATGTCTTATTACATGATGCTGAAGTTAAAACATTTAGATTGGGACAAATATTTATACTTCTGGATTCCCCCGGACACACACATTCAAGCTTGGCTCTGCAGAATCCTAGAACAGAAAAAGAAAATGATCATTTTAATTGCCTTAATATGTTTGATGTATGGTTAAACACAATTACACAAGCACTTTCACACCAATTAAGTTAACCAGGCACTAGATGATTTGCTTTGATTGGTTAGGTTGCCAAACAAGTGGGTGTTTGTGTTGGATCAACCTAATTTGGCCTACTAATTGGGAGGCCAAATCAATCAAACATCTTACCTCTGGGCCCTTAGTCAGATCACAATAAGGGTCCTGGGCAGATCGGTTATGGCCCATACATAGGTCAATAAGCTACCAACTCAATCTGGAGTGGCCAGGTCGTCAGCCAATGGCCAGCTTGATTTCATGTCTGGTGAATACATCTGATACATACAAAGTACAGTAATGCTGTCTTTCTTGCTACAGGCCAGCAAATCCAGACTGGGATTCAGAACAGGCCCTGGAATTCCCAGTACAGAGAAGCCCATACAGCATCCCACCTGCACCTGTCTCCAGCATCTTACAGCAGCCTGCCAGAACTCACAGATTGGAAGTCTGGGTCCTGCAGTCCAGTATATACATCAATTAAATCTCAGCTCAAGCCTCAAGGTAGGTGAACAAGAATAGTCCACCTGTTTCCCCTGTCCTGCTCAAATTAATATATGCAAATCCAAAAAAAAAAAAAATATATATATATTATATATATATATAATATATATATTTTTTTTTTTTTTGGATTTGCATATATATTAATATATATAATATATATAATATTATATATATATATATATATATTATATATATATATATATATATATATCATATAGAAAAAATGGGCACTTCATGTATTCATTTTTTACTTTTTTTAAGGAGTGTTTTTTTGGATTCATTTATAGCAAAATATGGAGGCTTTCAAGTAGCCCCCTGCAGCAAGGACCCCCCTCCTTTTGAACTTAGTGCTTTGTGTGTCATCCTAACACATGTGTACTGCAAATTAATACTGTATATGTATCAGGAGCACAGTGTTTTCACATCTTTGTTTGTGACCTATAAATAAAAATGTGTGGCCCAATGCACCACTGTGATCACGTCAAATGCTCTGGACTCCTGCCAGTCACTTTCCACTCATTTCAGGTGTGTTTCAGGTTGATCCCAACCAACACACCAGTGGCAGCTATAGGAAACACCTTCCCATTTACATGAATTAAGAAGGTGCCTGCAGTGCCAGCTGCCTCAACAAAAATATGAAACAAAACCCATACCTTATTTAAATATTTCCTTCATTAACCAAGCCGTCAGCATAGTCATCATCATCATCTTCCTCCTCTTCCTTTGCTCTAAATGCAGGTTTCTGAACTCTCTTCTGCGCATCGAAGCACAACAAGGCACAGCAGGTCCTAACAGAAACCACAAACATTTTAATCATATGAATGTGCATGAAATGTGAAAATAAATAGTGACTACTGGGAAAAATAATTAAAAAAATATATAATAATAGATTATTGCATTTAAATGGATAAGGAATCCAAAGTAGCCCTTGGCATCTGTACGAATTTTAAAACTTCACAGGACACGGCAAAAATGGATCCAGTCATGCAGCGTTCTTTCAAGTCCATTTTGGCCAGGCTCATCTTGTAGCTTTTTTTATTGGCTCTGTGCCAACCCCAACCTCACTTGCCATCATAGAACACAATTTACAGAAGCCGCTAGGACTGCATGCTACTTTAGTATGATATCGAGAGTGATATTCTGAGAAAATTGGTTTGATTTTTTATTATTGTGGTTTTGAGTTATTTAGCTTTTTATTCAGCCAAGCTTTCCTGGTTGCTAGGGTTTATGCTAGGGTACCAAATACCTTAGCAACAATGCATTGATTTGAAATAAGAGACTGGAATATGAACAGGAGAGGCCTGAATAGATAGAATAATAATAAAAATCCATATACCCTGTTCTTCTATGAGGGGGCTGCTATAATTGTGCAGTAGGAGTCCGTTAGCATTAGAAACTGACAGGTTAAAGGACATGTCAACCATTTTTATACTTTTTTGTACGAATGCAAACGTTTACTCTGCCCAACCCGAACCGCATTGTTAGCGCACGGAAATTCTGCTCCTGTTCCCTGCACCATCGCGTTCTATCTTCATAGATCTAAGCTTTTACCCCGCGGCCATTTTGTCCATGCTATTCACTTCCTTGATTTATTGCGCATGCGCATGCGTTCTGTACACCAATAGATTTTTATCCCTCTGAAGATCAGTGATCTTTTATCCCTCTGAAGCAGTGAAGTAGTTAAAGACTTTGGCTCTCTTCCAAGCTCCCTGCAGTCAGCAGCAGAAATATGAGCAAGGAGCTGGGGGAACAGAGTTAACGCTGACAATTCTAAAGTTGCCATAGCAACCACCAATGCTATTGCGAGATTGGTGGATAGCATGGATAGGCGTGTCATCAGAGCTCAGTGTTGCTCCGCGGCACAAAGTTTTTTTCCGACGCTGATTCCCCTGCACTGCGCATGTGCTAGATTGTGAATGAGGAACTGCGCATGTTCAGAATGCCAAGCAAGAGCGCTGATTCTGAAGGAAGGGGGGAGAGTGGCAGATCGTGGAGGAAACCTGCAGGACACTTAAATCAACAAAGCTCCTTTGTTGTTAACGTAAAGAGGACTGGAATGCTAGGTATGTGACTAATTCAATTAGGCTTTTTACTGAATAAAATCTCGTTTTAAGGGTTGACATGTCCTTTAAGTGGACAGTCAGGTTGCCAAAACAGTCAGGTTTAGAAACTTCAAGTGACAATTAAGCAGAACTATCAGCAAAAAATGATCAACATGACCTATAGGTAACTTTTAATGTAGAACATTTTGTCAGTATCACTTTAAGTATTCAAGCCAGTTGGAGTGGACAACTTTGCACGTGCACCTGCTACTTGAGAGTTCTAAAGGTCTGGGTGAGTTCCGACCAATTGTCCTACACTCCACTATCCCTTTGCAATTCCAGCATTTCTATTATGTGCTTCTCTTACATCATTTTTCATCCCAGATATCCTTTCCTTTCATGCATTTTTACATTTTCCCCCCATATTTCTATACCTCTTACCTCTTCCTGTGGTTCACCTTGTGGTTCTCTAAATCTCCAGCTTCTGCAGCCTCCTTTTGTTTTAATCATTTTGCTTTTCTTCCCATTTATACATTCTGCTACTCACCATAGTCTCACTTCTGTCCCTATATACTTCTTATTACTATCTTCTGGTTTCTTTTTGCAGTGGCACTGATTATCTTGTTGTTCACCTTGAAGTTAACTTTTAGTATGCTATAGGATGGACAATTGGACAACACAATTTGTCTTTATTATTTATTTCTTATAGTTTTTTAATTATTTGCCTTTTTCTTCTGACTCTTTCCAGCTTTCAAATGGGGGGGCATTGACCCCATCCCATCCAAACAAATGTTCCATAAGGCTACACATTTATTGCTATTGCTACTTTGTATTCCTCATCTTTCTGTTCAGACCTCTATTCATATTCCAGTCTCTTATTCAAATCAATGCATGGTTGCTAGGGTAATTTGGACCATAGCAACCAGATTGCTGAAATTGCAAACAGGAGAGCTGCTAAATAACTCCAAAGAAACCCACAAATAATAAAACATGAAAACCAATTGCAAATTGACTCAGAATATCACTCTCTACATCATGCTAAAAGTTAACTCAAAAGTGAACGACCCCTTTAAAGCATCAGCACTATGCCATACTTGCAGGTGAGCTTCTTTCTGGATAAGATGTGCAAGTGCATATTAAGTGTGTCAGTCTGTGTGTTTATGTAGAACTGCACACGTACGACCCAGTCAATTTGCTTGGTGGTTCATAGGACATTTGGTAATGCTCAACCTCCACAGATAACTACACAAATGTGCTGATGCAATATTAATATATATTAGGATGGATGATAAAATTATGTTTGATAGACATCAAGGAAAACTCACCTGCATTAGATCTGCATTTTCAAAAAGAGCCCCAGAGGCATCGGTTGATTGCTGTCTTCATCTACAAATGGACTGCCATTCAGATAAACCTCTCTTACTTTAGAGGGCTCAGAGGATGTTTTGTGACTAAACCCTACTCCATCCTCACGGTCATCTGTTAAGCCATTACGTGAAACCTCATTCAAATCAGAAAAGGGGGATGCAGAAGGACATGTATTAACGTTTCCAGCATTGCTTTCATTAGACGCTATGTTGTCGGTTTTGCTTATGAGTTCCTGTTCATCAGATTCCATCAGACCCTTTTCATCATTTTCCAACTTCTTTGGAGACTTTTTGTCTGTGTTTTTGCTAGAAACTGCCTGCAAAGAAAAAGGGTGGAAATTTAGAGTTAGTCATATGCATATGTGTATGTACATACACACACACAGTTAAAGAGAATAGAGGTCATTTACACAGGTGCAAAATTGTATACATTTACATGTTAGTTCACAAAGTTACTTGCACTAATACATGTTTCGGTTCAACCTGCAATCAAGTGCATGCAAATCTAACATACCAGGTAATTAATTAAACATAATCTGTTTGTAATACCACTCCATTTGATAACTGCCCTGCAACCAATATTCACAATTACATCTGGCCTTTTCTGCTGTAAGGATCAGATGATATTCATTTTTATAGAACCAACTTTAGTGAATGGAGGAATAATTAATCAGGTTCAAACCTGAGGCAAGACCAGGAGGTTAAGAACTTTGCAATCCCACAGCACCCAGTGTATCCATTGTTATTCTACTACAGCTATAGGGTGACATGAGCATCACTGTAATGAATAATTCATCAGAATTTGAGCATAGATGTCTAAGAGTACTTTTATATCAGTGTGTAAATAGAACACAAAATAAAAACACTAGCGCTGAAAATGATGCCATTTCATTGTACCTCTCAACACACCTGTCATAACAGGACAAATTCCAGGGGGAAAAGAATGTATGGTATAGGTATGGACCTATTATCCAGAATACTAAGGATATGGGGTTTTCTGGATAACAGATCTTTCCGTAATTTGGAACTTTATACCTTAAGTCTACTATAAAATCATGTAAAACATTGAATAAACCCAATAGGTTGATTTTGCTTCCAATAAGGATCTTCGTTTGGATCAAGTACAAGGTACTGTATTATTATTACAGAGAAAAAGGAAATCATTTTTAAAAACTTGGATTATTTGGATAAAATGGAGTCTATGGGAGACAGCCTTTTTTCGTAATTAGGAGCATTCTGGATAATGGGTTTTGTGATAACGAATCCTATACCGCTACTAAAAGCAGTGTAAAAGATTATATGAAAAGCTGCACTGCTAAGCTTTTTTTTCGTCTGCAAAATAATAACTTGTTTCACATTAGAATTCTATCCTCTGCTATACATTCATGTAACTCATTACATAGATTGATAAATACATGTGATTTTACACTGAGTATTGATGGCATTAAAGTGGTGATGGCTGATGTTTTTTCACCTTTATACATATGCCCCAAAGTGTTCACATTTATGTATCAACATTCATTAGGGGAGGGTGAAAGGAAGGAAAATAGGTGTTTCTGAGTTTCAATATTTTTTGAGGAGAAGCTGGAGAACTGTCCCCTGTGAAGTATTTTTCTCCAGAATTACGTGCAACGTTTCGGGGTGACCCCCTTTATCAAGCATACATACTGACCATAGTGCAAACAATATAAAGAGTGGGACTTTTTCACAGAATTTTGCTGTTTTAAACAACATGTTTTTATGTAATATTGTGTGATGTTTTTTAAAGTTTTTTTTAAAAAAACAACTTTGTCACATGCTATAAGGTCGAGAGCTTTGCCTTTCAAACTGATGTTGGTAATTGTGTATGCTAATTAATTTAATTGGTCACTCTTTATATTGTTTGCACTATGGTCAGTATGTATGCTTGAAGGGGGGTCACCCCGAAACGTTGCACGTCTGCACAAGAAATAAAAGCAAGAGAAAACCCTGCATTTCACTTGCCTTGAGTGCCAGAGTTTTTCTTATTCTACTATATTGGGGGTTGCCGTACCTCTACCCTGTGCACCAGGCGTTCTCTGTGAAGATATTAGAGTGTGCTCTGCTTCACCTTGTTCCTCATAAACATTTATCACATTGCTGCATGGAAGATCTGTTTATTGATAAGCAATGAAAACAAGAGATAAGGAGAACTCAACCCCCCTTTAGCCAAAAGTCCCCACTGGCCCCCGTTCGCTGGCCCCCCTCCCTGCCTGCCCCTTACACAGTCTTACCCGAATTGTGTCCCCTCTAGAAATACTGACAGCACATACAGAGTCAGAGCAGCGGAGCTCACGGGCAACATCTTTGGCTCTTCTGCACTATTCATAATGTCAGTGCCATAGTGGCGCATGCGCAAATGGAGCAATCTTCCGGTTCTCGACAACTGTGCATGCGCCGACAGTAACGGAAATTGCTGAAGGGAAGAAACCCGAAGACTCTGCATGTGCGGTCAGTATTTCTAGAGGGGACACAATTCGGGGGTAAGACTGTGCAGAGGGTAGGCAGGGAGGGGGGCCAGTGGGGACTTTTGGCTAAAGGGGGTTTAGTTCTCCTTTAAAGATGGAATGAGGCGAACACCAGAGGAAGCATTTTCTACAGTGGCAGAAAAACAATGATAATACTTAATGCAATTCCTGTCACTCTTAGCTTGGATATGAATGGCATCTGTCACTGTGCACATGGGTGGATTTCAACTTAAAGGGGTTGTTCACCTTTGAGTTAACTTTTAGTATGATGTAGAGAGTGATATTCAGAGACAATTTGCAATTGGTTTTCATTTTTTATTATTTGTAGTTTTTGAGTTATTTAGCTTTTTTACTTAGCAGCTCTTCATTCTCCATCATTCTCATTCTTATAAATAATCTGGTAACTAGGATCCAAATTTCTGTAGCAACCATGCATTTATTTGAATAAGAAACGGGAATGTTAATAGGAGAGGACCCAGTGCCGGGCCACGCTGGGCAGACGCCCTAGGCAGGCTCGGCACCTGTGTAGTGTGCGCGCGCATGTGCGAATCTACGCTCGCGTGCGCACAAAGCGCGAAAAAGGCATAGAGTCGGGCAAGTAAGGGAAACGGACTTAGTCAACAGAGGAGGTACGTGCCTGGCGCCCTCCCAGCTTTGCGCTCTAGGCACGTGCCTACTCTACCTACCCCTAGTTCCAGACCTGAGGGGACCTTACTAGAAAATATGAGAAATTTGCTTTATAGATGGGGTCAGCGGCGCCCATTTGAAAGCTGGAAAGAGAAGGAGAAAAAGGCAAATAATTATGAAAGTATAAAAAATAAAGAATGAAACCCAATGGAAAAGTTGCTTAGAATTGGTCATTCTATTACATACTAAAAGTTTACTAAAAGGTGAACCACCCCTTTAAGCTAACTTTTAGCAAGTTATAGAATGGCAAATTCTAGGCATCTTTTATCTCTTTTATTATTTGCCTTCTTCTTCTGACTCTATTTAGTTTTCAAATGGGGGTCACTGACCCCATCAAAAAAAACAAATGCCCTGTAAGGCTACAAATGTATTGTTATTGCTACTTTTTATTACTCCTCTTTCTATTGAGGCCTCTTCTATTCCAGTCTCTTATTCAAATCAGTGCATGGTTGCTAGGGTAATTTGGACCCTAACAACCAGATGGCAAAAATTGCAAAATAAAAAGCTAAATAACTCAAAAACCACCAATAATAAAAAATGAAAACCAATTGCAAATTGTCTCAGAATATCTCTCTCTCTCTCTCTACATCATACTAAAAGTTAATTTAAAGGCGAAGAACCCCTTTAAAACATACTGCGATTGGATTATCAACCCTTCCAGTACCAATAGTCAGGGCACATTAAATGTTACAAAACACAAGAGTAGGCAAAGCAAGCAGAAAAAGGAGGAGCCCTGTATGGAACAATAGCAGACAGTATGAACCTGGCCATGTCAATGTTACTCGCCAGAGCCCTCATTATGCAGATGGTTGGCACAAGTGCAGGCAGCAAGGACAGTGCTGGACAAATGCAGGTCCTTACTAGGCACCCTTAGTCACATGGTCTGCTGTACTCTTATTAAACCACAGTTTCCCATTATGCTTTACTAAAGGGGTCGTTCACCTTTAAATTTATTTTCAGTATGGTATAGAATGGCTAATTCTAAGCAACTTTTTAATTGGTCTTCACAGTTTATTTTTTTTTATAGTTTTTGAATTATTTGCCTTTTTCTTCTGTCTCTTTCCAGTTTTCAAATGGGGTAACTGATGTTATCTAAAAAGAAATGTTCTCAATTCAGGCCCTCTCCTTTTCATATGCCTGTCTCCTATTCAAATCAATGCATGGTTGCTAGGGTTATTTGGACCCTAGCAACCAGTTTGCTGAAATTACAATGTGGAAGCTGCCGAACAAAAAGCTAAATGACTGAAAAACAACAACTAATAGAAAATGAAAACCAATTGCAAATTGTCTCAGAATATCAATCTCTACATCATACCATGAGTTAACTTAAAGGTCAACAACCCCTTTAATGCGATTTACAGAATCACATTAATATCTGCTCGATAAGATAGGTGCCTGCTGTGACAGAGTAAAGAGAGAACCAATACCCCCATGAGCACCATCAGCTGCCAATCCAACTATTCAAGTCACAGCTATATAGTTAAAGGACAAGTCAACCCAAAATAAATATTTGCCTAATAAAAGAAAACATGATTCTAAGCAACTTTCCGATTGTCTTGTCTTACATTGTATCAACAGTCTGAGCCATCAGGGCAGAGAATAGAAAGGGACAAACACTGCTTTCAGTAGCAATACATATACAAAGAACTTAAAAACCATAGAAAAAATGTCAAGAATGTATATTGCAAAGTTGCTTAGAATTATGTTTTCTTTTAGTATGCAAAATAATTGTTTTGGTTGACATTCCCTTTAAATCTCCTTGGGTGATGTGGCTAACCACAGATTTTACTTGCAGTTAGTCCTCTTGAAATATATATAGATACATATGGCCTTGAAGCAGCTATATGAAGGGCATAACCATTTATTAGAAGAAATAGGAGACATCTAGACAGATCTGATCATGTGTATTTGGGGGGGGGGGTGCAAGGTCATCCAGTTAACCAATGGAATCATCTCACAACAGAATTAATACATTTTGATGACACTCTGTATCAGATGAGGTTAATCCATACGTAATTCTGTTTTCAGATTGATGCTGCCTAAGCAACTATAAGTAGATTTTCAATGTACCCTAGTACAATGGGATGTTTGCCTCAGTTTCAGCCACACTGTACAATATGGTACAGATATATGTGTGTGAGCAAAAGTCAGGGCTATAATCATTTATAAATTTGCATTCATTTGAACTGATTGCAACTAAACTATGAATGGCGCTGCAAGGAATGTTTTTCCAGATACTTATACAGAATAAGCAAGTAAAACAAGGTGCTGAAGAGCACTTACAGATATGCTAAGGGTAGAGGGAAATAAGTGTTTTTCTGGAAGCTAAAAATTAGGGATGCACTGAATCTACTACTTTGGGATTCGGCCAAACCCCCTGAATCCTTTGTGATAGATTCGGCTGAATACAGAACCAAATCCTAATTTGCATATAAAAATCAGGATCGGCGAGTTCACTTAAAAATGTTTTTACTTCCTTGTTTTGTGACGAAAAGTCACATGATTTTAAAGGAAACATATTATGTAAAAAAACAAGAATGTACCAGTGTATTAAACTCTTTTAGATATAGAAGGAATGTTCTTTAAAAAGTTGTGTTTTTTGGTTACTTTATTGAAAAATTCTGCAATAACCCTCCTAGTCCTGCCCATCTGTTCTACTTCCTGCTGCCTCCTTTCCCAGGCTGTGCAGGGGAGCTTGTGGCACTCTGTACACTGCACTGTAGGATAGGAACCAATCAGCAGCTAGGCTGACCTGATAGGGAACTGAAGCATGCCTTTGCTTGTGTGACTGCAGGGCTGTGATTGGTTATCCCACTCCTACTTTTACTGTGCCTCTGGCAGGGACCTTTAGGACACAGACACACCCACCCTTTATTTGAAAAAGGAGAACATCTATGGGGATTTCAAATAAAGGGGCTAATTTTGAAGACAATATTAATTTACAACTAAAAGTAAAACCAGCCCCATATATAGGGATGCACCAAAGTCCCTATTGTGAAAGAATCGGCCGAATACCGAACCGAACCCTAATTTGCATATGCAAATTAAGGGTGGAAAGAATTTACTTCCTTGTTTTGTGACAAAAAGTCACGTGATTTCCCTCCCCACTCCTAATTTGCAGCAAATTAAGGTCCGGATTCAGTTCGGCCGGGCAGAAGGATTCAGCAGAATCCGAATCCTGCTGAAAAAGGCAAATCCTGGACGAATCCCGAACCGAATCCTGGATTCGGTGCATCCTTACCCATATAGTATACATTATTGCCTACAAAATTAGAGGGGTTTCATATATCGCATGTCTCCTTTAAGGATTTGGTTCATCCAGGCACGAGGATTTGGGCGAATCCTGGTGAAAAAGGAAATATCCGGGCCGAAAACCGAACCAAATCCTGGATTCAGCGCATCCCTACTAAAAATAGGATACAGAAAAGAGTTACTGCAAAAACGACATGACTGTACCTTGGAGATCTCCAGCCACTGACAGTGGGAGCATGGACCATCAACTCTTTGGCACTAAATCCATCTTCATGCCCAGATGAACTTACAACAACAAATCCAAGCTTGTGGGGCATTATGCAGGTCTATAGGTAAAACAATCACATGTCACTCAAAGCACAGCATTTAAACCATCTCAGCTAAAGCTTGAAAACAGATAAATCTAGAAATGTACTATATGCCTATGGTTTACTGTGTTACCTCAGTAGAGCAGTAGCCATATAATGGGCTCATTAATATCACTGCCCTCAAACATGACCTTAACGGCTCCATATCTTTTCTTATCTTAAGCGGCTTTCACTGGTCAGCAAAAAACAGAGGGTACTGTACCACTAGTCTATCATAATCTTTGTTGGGGTATTAGACCTAAATCTCTTCTGTTTTATTGCAGTTTGGCGATACAACTTTATTAGTTTAGAAGGTTGTCCCAAAATGTCTAAAATTGCCTGCCATTCCCATCATATAAGCACCTGTCATGCTAGTGCTTAAAGGCAGAGGTGGGTAAATGCAGTAGCAGTGCCAGATATAGAAACGAATGTACTTTATACTGATGCGCCAAACCAGATATGTATTAAAATGTGCAATGGAGATGGTACACTGGTATTTACCACTTACTACAGGGCCGCTGTCTGTGTATAAATGAAAATGTAACCGACGAATCAAAGCAAATGAAATTGTCCTATGGATTAAACTACTTAAGTCACTAGGAGTTAAACTATTAGCTATATTGTAGGGCTGCTGAAAGATGACAGGCATAGACAGTCACTACTTCAAGGAGAAGTAAAGTCATTTTACCTTGGGGTGCAACAAGTTAGGCATCGACCAAGTGGTTATATTTGCTTACCTGACACCCCGAGCCGGTGCTCCTATCAGCAGAAAACTGTACTGATCCTATTTTATTAGGGGTGACATCACTAAACACTAGGGATGCACCGAATCCACTTTTTGGGATTCGGCCGAATCCCTGAATCCTTCATGAAAGATTCGGCCGAATACTGAACCGAATCTGCATATTCAAATTAGGGGAGGGTAAGGAAAAGGTGGGGGAAATGTTTTTTTACTTCCTTGTTTTGTGACAAAAATTCACGTGATTTCCCTTCCCACATCTAATTTACATATGCAAATTAGGATTTGGTTGGGCCATGCACAAGGATTTCGACCGAATCCGAATCCTGCTTAAAAAGGCCCAATCCTGACCAAATCCGGATTCGGTGCATCCCTACTAAACACAATTAGGGTACTGGAAGTCACAGAATAATTCCACCACTTTACAAAAGTATGAGGCTGAAGGCAGAATTATTTCTTAATAAACAAGTTATGGAGAGTCACTTGATGCAAATGACTTCACTAAGCATGACTGATGACATCCAGGGTCGGACTGGGGGGCCCTGGGGCCACCGGGACCTCTGTCCAGGGCCCCCTCTGGCCCCCCTACTGTGAGGTGCCGATCGGGCCACACGCATGAATGCGCACACAGCGCGCATGCGCGAACAGCAGGCACATGCGCTGCGCCGAAAGAAAACTTTTTTTTTTTTTTAGAATTCCTATATCAGAAGAGGGGTCTGGCCCGGCAGGGCCCATGAGGGTCGGGGCCCACGGGGTTTTTTCCCGGTTTCCCGCGGGGCCAGTCCGACACTGATGACATCACACAGCTCACTTTATAAAGTCAAAGTTTACAGGACATTGATGGCTTACGAGTATTGTATATATATATTAGGGATGCACCGAATCCAGGATGCGGTTTGTCATTCAGCCTTTTTCAGCAGGATTTGGATTCCCCAAAATCCTTGGGCCTAGCCGAACCAAATTTGCATATGTAAATTAGGGGCGGGTAGGGATATCACGTGACTTTTCATTTCCAAGGAAAAAAAAACTTAGTTTGTGACGAATCCCAAATAGTGGATTTGGTGCATTCCTAATATATATATATATATATATATATATATATATATATATATATATATATATATATATATATATATATAGGCAGGGGTATTCAGGTTTTATCAAAATGAAGACGTTTCTCCAATCTTAACATTGTCACGTACAAATAAAGACAATGAAGATCTTAAAGGGGAACTATCGCGAAAATGAATATAAATTAATTATTAATATAAGCTTCATCGTACTGAAACTTGGTAAATACAATCAATTAAAAATTCTATATCGTTTCTGAAATAAAGTTTATCCTCACTATCCCTCTCTCAGCATCTGTTTCTCTTCATTCTCTCTTCATGCAGCAGTTGGGTGTCAGATAATCACTGACAGTTACATCCAATAGATCTTATAGGGGGGTTCCCTTTGTGATCAGATGTATTAGAATTGATTCAAATCACTAATTCCACTTCAAACAAATAGTGTGAGCTGTAACACATGTTCTAGACAAAAGGAGCCTCCTATAAGAGATGTTGGATTGAGATGTCCTTCACACTCACACTCACAACTCCTGCATGAAGAAACAATGAAGAGGCAGATGCTGAGAGGAGGAGACAAAAGGAATTCGAATATTTCAGAAATGGTTTCGAATTTTTAATTGATATTAAAATAACATCTTATTTGTGTGATGATGAAGCTTCTATGAAATGTTCATGTACCGCTAGTTCCCCTATCAATGGCCTGTGTGGAAGTGGAGGAGCCCAGTGTTCCGGCAAAGGGAACTGTTCGCTATGTATTAAGGCATGAAAAGTGATGGGCAGCAGCAGCAGCAGCAGGTAACGCCCCACAGCCCCATGGAACCTGCTGGAACCGACATAAAGGCAACTGTGCGCGCCCTCAGCCCAAATCACTTACCCGGACTCTAAAGCCCTTGACGCTACGAGACAGGAAGCGGCGAATGCCGGGAACTCCTTCAGGTCACGCAATAATCCCCCCGATTCAAGCAGAATTATTCACAGCACAAAACAAACTTCACCGCTCCTAAGGCCTGACGGACTTTCTGTCGCAAGGCCTGAGTTTTAATCGCTGCACAAAATATCAGTAGCCGAGTCCCAGGGGCGATACACAGAACCGGCCCGCGTTCCACCGCTCCTTCTCTCCCATCTCCATAACCACCGCTTGACAACAACCCAAGTACTGCGCAAGCGCGAAATGACTTGAAGCAAAGCATTCTGGGAGATGGAGTTCGGCTGCGAACCGGAGCGCTTGGTTATGCGGCAGAGCGCAGGGAAGGAGTGAGCATGCGTGTCAGGAGATAAGAATGGTATAGTAGCTGTACCTCCGCCGAGAAAAAAGATCCGGTGTTACAAACCAGGACATTACACATCGAGCAGAAGTACGGGATTGCCTGCAAGAACCTGGCGGAACTGAAGCAGAAGGCATGCAGGAAATGTCACGTGTGTCTGTGTGTAGATAGAAGGGACTGGGATATGAGTTCAGCTGCCCGAACACTCGCTCTGAGGGTACAAGTAGCTTTGCCATTGTGCCATGTTACCATAGCGGTTCGTTGATAAGGGACTACTTTGGCTACTTATTCTGCTCCAGTTTAGCTGCTTAAAGGGAATCTTACCCCAAAACATTTTTATTGCGCAATGGAAGCAGCATTTATACATTTGTAACTGTATTTGCACTGGAAAGCAGAATGAGTTATTATTTCTTTTCCCTGGTTGTGACTGGTGAAACAATGTAGCACAACATCAGTTTCCTCCACGTTTGTTCATCAGCTGCTATTGTGCTACTTACACTCAGAACAAGCAATGTAGACAATATAAGCTGCTTTCAGTGACAATTGCATTTAGTTATAACTTTAAAAACCACTACAACACTGTAAGTTTCTTTACCTTTATATTTACCTTTATATATAGATGTCATGAATTTTAGAGTTTTTTTTATACCTTAAATGGTTTCTTATCTAAAGGGATACTGTCATGGGAAAACATGTTTTTTTTCTCAAAACACATCAGTTTATAGTGCTGCTCCAGCAGAATTCTGCACTGAAATCCATTTTTCAAAAGGGCAAACAAATTTTGTTATATTCAGTTTTGAAATCTGAGATGGGGCTAGGCATATTGTCAATTTCCCAGCTGCCCCCAGTCATGTGACTTGTGCTCTGATGAACTTCAGCCACTCGTTACTGCTGTACTGCAAGTTGGAGTGATATCACCCCCTCCCTTTCCCCCCAGCAGCCTAACAACAGAACAATGGGAAGGTAACCAGATAGCAGCTCCCTAAAACAAGATAACAGCTCCCACTGAGACTGCTCCAGTTACATTAAGTAGGAGAAATAACAGCCTGCCAGAAAGTAGTTCTATCCTAAAGTGCAGGCACATGTCACATGACTGGGGCAGCTGGGAAACTGACAATATATCTTACCCCATGTCTGATTTCAAAATTGAATATAAAAAAATCTGTTTGCTCTTTTGAGAAATGAATGTCAGTGCAGAATTCTGCTGAAGCAGCACTATTAACTGATGTGTTTTAGAAAAAAACTTGTTTTTTCATGACAGTATCCCTTTAAGAACTTGAATGGAAAAATATGAATCAGCAAGGTCGGGGGTTGACGACCCAAAAACTCTAATTGATCGAGTTTTTGGCGGAAAAAACCTTGAACTTTCGGGCAATACCCTCTGAAAAAACTCGACATCATGAAAACTATTTAAAACTGATTTAAGGGACCTCTGTCATTCTAGCTATTTTTAGAGTAGGGTTATAATAAATCTCTTTTTTTTTTAAAAACGTGAAAAATTTGTTGTGTTTTTTCACCGGAACAATGGATTTTTGACCAAAAAATTAACCTTGAAAACATGAATTATTGTGGAAAAAAACAACTTGATCCTTCATGAATCTGCCCCTCAGTCATCTGGGAACCTTCATTGGAAAAAACCCCACAATATCCCCCCCCCCTGTCAGACATATTTATTGGAAGAGAAGCAAAATCCACGTTGGTCATGTCATAACCACACCCATCTTTGTTACATGACGTTAAGGGGGTTATTTACTAAACTCCTGGGAGCAGGCACACGGATCGCTTTGTTTTCCGAAGTTGTCCGTAGTTTCCTCACGAGGAAACTTTGGGCGACTTCGGAAAACAAAGCGCTCCATGTGCCTGCCCCCAGGCAATTTACATTTTAGCTGGCGGAAGGCAGATCGAGGAGATTAGTCGCCACGAAGAAGAGATTTGTCGCCTGGCGACTAATCTCCCCGAATCTGCCTGTGTGGCCAGACCCTTAGACTTCACTCTACTAGATACTGCATAGGCTCCCTACTATTCCTCCTTTTCAACAATACTAAATACTTTCCTTTGATGCAGATGCCTGCACTTCTAAACATTCCATCAATCATTACAGTAATAGAGAAAGCAGAATTATTTCAGAACCTGGACCACATGCAAGTGTCACTTTGTATTGGTGCTTTGTACACAGCGTCTTCAGCCAAACTGTCCCATTACAGCTATAGATCCAAATATATACATCTCAATCCATAGTTTTGTTTTTCTTTATTTTTATACATAATTTTACACCTATGCAAAGCTTAGGGACCCCAACTCTCACCCATAAGTGTTCAGTTTTAACTCTCCGCTAACTTATGTTTTGTATTACACAAGGCAAACCATACACTTTTGGTGGCCCCCAGTTCCAAGCCTCCAACAGTGGGGTACTGGCAGGTCTTGTAGCTTACAACAAAGATTCCTGATTCCCCAGCCTCTCCAATTTCTAAGCTTGGTGTCCGGAAGAGAGGTCGGCACCTCTCCAATATGGATAAGAACAAAAGAATCACCAGACACTCGACAGCAGGTGAAGCGGGGCGAACCCCTGAGTGTTTAATTAAAGTCTTGTGATGTAATGTTTTGGGGGCGGACCCCTTCATCAGACATGCAAAGTAGCGTGCACACGCCTCAGAAATAGCCCTCATAATTAAGAACAATTACAACATGTTAACAATTCAGATTTCCTGATGCAAAGCACCGGCATATGCCAATGCATTTATGGATTCATTTGTGAACACTCATATTTTACAACAAGAAAGAAACATAACGTCAAAGTTTTTTTTACTTGTGACAGTACTAACATTGTGTACTGTATTAAATGCCCGTGTGGGTTGGCGGATATAGGGCAGACAGGCAGAAGTATAAAAATACATTTAAACGAACACAAATCAGTTATCCGCAACCATGTACCCCCAAAGAGGAGGAAAGAACAGGGTCAGAGGAAAAAAAAGAAAAGAAACTAATCTGGCACGACATTTTCACCAACAGGGACGTAGGCTTGTCAATTGAGATGGCAAATCTTAGAAAAAGTAAATGGCAGCAACCAGAAGGAAATAAAAAAGAGACTATTACAAAAGGAGTGCTTCTGGATATGGCTGCTACAGGCAAAACAGCCACAAGGGTTTAAACGAGGAGATTAACTTGAATTGTTACTTATAAATCTATTTGTATCTATTATGTTCCTGTACCTAATTTGTTGTAGTTACAATGTTTCATTTATCCCCTCAGTGAACGAGACTAAGACCAGGAAAGTTTTCACTCAGGGTGAAGTAGTTCCTTTTCCTTTATTATTAGTATTGTTGTTCTTAAACTTTGTACTCTTTTTGATATGTGTAAATGTTTTTAACTTTATTATCACTGGTTTTTAGGCAATATTGTATCTTGCATTAACATGTTGGATAAACTGATTAATGGAACAGAAGAAAACACTGGATACTTTCACATATATGCGGATCACAGGATGGTTTTATCCACCGATTTTTATTCATAATGTCTTTTCACAATTTTTTTTATTCATAATGCTATCTTTTATCATATTATGTAATACACAAGTGGTTACTAGTAAATTATTGTTTTTGGCAAGCATGTTGTGGCTTTGCATCAGGAAATCTGAATTGTTAACATGTTGTAATTGTTCTTAATTATGAGGGCTATTTATGAGGCGTGTGCACGCTACTTTGCATGTCTGACGAAGGGGTCCACCCCCAAAACGTTACATCACAAGACTTGAAATAAACACTCAGGGGTTCGCCCCGCTTCACCTGCTGTCGAGTGTCTGGTGATTCTTTTGTTCTTGTACTAGCAGGACTCCCACCCGGAGCCACATTCATGGAGAGTGGGCTAAGCTGCTGCCAAAAAAGTGGTGGGGTTTTGGCAGCAGTTTGGTCGGCTGAGGTTTGTTTGTATAGGGAGTGGAGCCAGGTGGGTGTAGATTGCCTAATCTAATAGGATATTTATCAAATTTCTATCAAATCTATTAGCACCCTTTTAATAACTATGCCAGTGAATATTGAGCGGTTTCCTTTAGAGGAGGTTGCTCTAATATCAGAAGATTAACATCCTGTACTTATTTTGATATTTTAGTATTTTTGTCTGGGAATGCCTAGGTTGTAATGCCAGAAAAATGCACATTCTGTACTTACTTGATATTAGTATTTTTTGACTGGGATGTCGAGCTACAAACTCACAAAGGAAAACTTTGCCCCCAAAATGAATATTTAAGCAAGAGATAGTTTATATCATATTAAGTGGCATATTAAAGAATCTTACCAAACTGGTATACAGTAGAACCCCCATTATACGTTTTTCAGGGGACCAGAAAAAATTAATATAAAATCCAGGAAAATGTAAAATCAGGGAAACGTATTATGCATAAATATAGGTGGGACCACAAAACAACAATGTAAAATGAGGGGAAACTTAAAATCAGGGGATGTAAAATGGGGGTTCTACTGTATATATTAAAGTAAATATTGCCCTTTTACATCTCGTACCTTGAACCCCCCATTTTATGATGGTCTCTGTGGCTGCCTCAGAGATCACCAGACAAGAAATACCGCAGCTCTAAGTGTAACAGAAAGAAGTGTGGGAAGCAAAAGACTGAACTCTGTTTTTTAATTGGCTCATGTGACCGAACATATATGGGTTGTTTGCTTTGTTTGTGTGCACCGTGAATCCTATGATCCCAGGGGCGGCCCCTTATTTTTTTAAAATGGCAATTTTCTATTTATGGTTACCCAATAGCACATACTACTAAAAAAGTATATTATTATGAAAATGGTTTATTTACATGAAGCAGGTTTTTACATATGGGCTGTTTTATGCAATATCTTTTTATAGAGACTACATTGTCTGGGGGGTATAGTTAGTTAAGTTAGAGTTCCTAACAGGGATAAAATCCAACCTAATGAAAATAACCTAATGAGAGTAATGGGGCTCAGCCTGCCCTTCTTATGGACTGACAACTTAAAATGTTTTGCCTCACTTAAAAGTATCATGTCCAGATTACAGACATTTCTGATAACTCTCAAAGTGTTGTTTATGCCCCCCCCCCGGCATACCGATAATCTGTAGTCCCTTTTATGGTGTCATCATTGTACAGTTGATATGCAGTAATATGGACACTTAAACTTATATTAGATTTTTTTCCCCTACTATGTGAAAAGTTCACTGCACTGGTTTTGTGCAAGTGATTGGGACTGGGTTGTATAATCCACAGGGGAAGAGGAGGAGGGCATATGGGATTTAACACAACTTACATTTTTTCACATATGGAATGATGAGGGATATCCTATAGTCAGCACCAACCATCTGTTTTTTGGTGTGCTATCACCATTAATGTGGATATGATCTTAAAAGTTCTTGTGGTAATGTGCGGGTGTGGTTTACAGTGGATGTGCTTTAAAAGGGGGGAGTGGTCAACACTGACTTCCATTATCGACTCTTTACCACGTAGGCCAGAACAATTTCGGCCCTCGGTACCACAGAAGTTGGTCAGCACTGACCTGCAGCAATTAACCAAACCAGGCTCCCTGTATACTTCTGCACGGTCTAAAATACTGGATTTTCTCTCTCTATTTTCATGCACTGGGCCTGCTTATAGCTCATAGTGATCTGATTTGTAGTTATGGAGGAAATTTAACAGCTAATATAGTAATTCATGTAGCTAAAATAACTGGAAACAGTATATGCTATTCAATGTACAGTATCTAAACGACTCTTTGGCTAGATGAATACATGTTTGGACCAAGAAGCTTTGTATTTAAATATGCCCCAAGGGCCTTGGAAAATTTGCAAGCGGTAAATCATAACTGGATTAAGATTTTAAAGTGGACAGTTCTAAAGGGCAACTAGTACATCATCACATACAATAGTTATTTATTAGAAACTTATCAGGACTGCACCAGGTTTGAAATACCAACATGCCTAGATATGGACTAAGAGATCATAAGGAATTCCTTTGATTCTACACTCCAATAATTCAGCCCTAATTTATACTCTGCCTCTTTGACCCACATTATCTTGTACCTTATCTGCAGATCCCCTGGTAAATGACTGACACATAGATTGATATTCCTTTTTGTTGCCTTTTTTATGAGCTGAATGTTGTATATATACCAAAAGGGTTGCCCTGTAACAGGGGTTGAAAGTGAAATCTCTGATTAATCATGGACTTATTCCAGGTCATGATTTCTCATTGCATTTGAATATTAAAAGGCCCATTAATGGCTATTAATACCAGAATAGTATAAACAAGTTCCCCTCTGTGTAGTATTTCTCTCTAGATTACGTTTGGCAATCGTTTCGGGGGACCCCTTTATCCAGCATACATAGCCTGACCATAGTGCAACCAAGATAAAGAGTGGACTTTTTCACAGAATTTTTGCTGTTCAAACAAACTGTTGTTTATGTATATTGTTGTGAAATGTTTTTTAAAGTTTTTTTTTAAAAAACAACTTTTCCTCACATGCTATTAAGTGATTGTCGAGACTTTGCCTTTCAAACTGAATGTTGTAATTGTGTATGCTAATTAATTTAGTGGTCACTCTTTATATTGTTTGCCACTATGGTAGTATGTTATGCTTGAAGGGGGTCACCCCGAAACGTTGCACGTCTGCACAGAAATAAAGCAAGGGAAACCCTGATTTAACTTTGCCTCGAGTGCCCGAGTCTCTTTCTTATTCTACTATATATTGGGGCGTTGCCGTACACTCTACCCCTGTGCACCAAGGCTCGTTCTCTGTGAAGGTATTAGAGTGTCCATCTGCTTTCACCTTTCCTCATAAACATTTATCACATTGCTGCATGATGATCTGTTTACTGATAAGCAATGAAACAAGGATAACGAGAATAAAAAAAAAAAAAAAAAAAAAAAAAATTCAAAAATAAAAAAAAAATAAAAAAAATAGAGAAATAAACCCCCTTTAGCCAAAGTCCCACTGGCCCCGTTCCCGCTGCCCCACTCCCTGCCTGCCCTTACACAGTCTTACCCGAATTGTGTGCCCCTAGAATACTGACAGACATATCAGAGTCATTAGCATGGAGCTTCACAGCAACATCTGTGCTCTTCTGCACTATTCATAATGTCGTGCCATAGTGGCCTATGCGCATGGAGAAAATCTTCCGTTCTCGGCAACTGCGCATGCGCCGACCCAGTAACGGAAATTGCTGAGGGAGAAGACCGAAGACTTGCGCATGTGCGTCCAGTATTTCTAGAGGACACAATTCTGCGTAAGACTGTGCAGGGGTAGGCAGGAGGGGGCCAGGTGGACTTTATGGTATAAGGGGTTTGTTCTCCTTTAAAGATGGAATTGAGGCGAACACCAGAGAAGCATTGTTTACAGTGGCACGAAAAAACATTATATACACTAATGCAATTCCTGTCACTTTAGCTTGAATATGAATGGCATCTGTTTCAACTGTGCACATGGTGATTCAAACTTTAAAGGGTTGTTCACCTTTGAGTGAACTTTATTATGATGTAGAGAGTGATATTCAGAAGGACAAATTTGCAATTGTTTTCATTTTTTTATATTTGTTTTTTGATTATTTAGCTTTTTTACTTAGCAGCTCTTTATTCTCCACATTCTCATTCTTATAATAATCTGGTAACTAGGATCCAAATTTCTGTAGCACATGCACTTTATTTGAATAAGGAAACCGGAATTTAATAGGAGACGACCCAGTGCCAGGCCACGCGGCAGACCCTAGCAGCTCCAGCGCGCCTGTGTAGTGTGCACGGCGCATGTGCGAATCTACCCCTTGTGCGCACACAGCGCGAAAAAGCATAGAGTCGCGGCCAAAGAAGGGAACGAACTTAGTCGACAGATTAGGTACTGCCTGGCGCCCTCCCAGCTTTGCGCCCACCGCACGTGCCTACTCTACCTAACCCTAGTTCAGCCCTGAGGGTACCTTACTAGAAAATATGGACGAAATTTGCTATATAGATGGGTGCACCCGTATGCCCAATTTGACCCAGCTCGGAAGAGAAAGAATGAAAAAGGCAAATCATATTATAAACTAATAAAAATAAATATGAAAACCAATGGAAAGTTGCTTAGAATTGGTCATTCTGATTACATACTAAAGGTGAACCACCCCCTTTAAGCTAACTTTTACAAGTATATAGAATGGCTAATTCCTAAGCATCTCTTATCTCTTTTATTAAATTGCCTTCTTCTTCTGACTCTATTTAGTTTCAACCATGGTGTCACTGACCCATCTAAAAAAAAAAACCAAATGCCCGTAAGGTCACAAATTAATTGTTTGCTACTTTTTTTACTACTCTTTCTATTCAGCACTCTTCTTATCCAGTCTCCTCTATTTCGTCAACACTCAGTGCATGTTGCTAGCGGTATTTGAACCCCCTAACAACCAGATCGCCAAAAAATTTGCAAATAAAAAGCTAAATTTAACTCAATCACCACCAATAAAAAAAGGCAAAACCAATTGCAAATTAGTACCTCCACCAATATCTCTTCTACATCAACCTAATAAGTTCATTTAAAGGTGAGCACACCCCTTATAAAACCATACGCATTGGATTATCAACCCTTCCCAACCTAGTCAGGACACATTTCTACCAATGTTACAAAACACAAAGAGTAGGGCAAAGCAGCAGAAAAAAAGGAGGACCGCCCCTTCAAATGAACAATAGCAGGCAGTAGAACCCTGCCCATGTCAATTGCGTTACTCGCCAGAGGCGACCCTCATTATGCTCGATGTTGGCACAAGTGCAGGCACAAGGAAGTGCTGGACAAAGCAGGTACCCTTACTAGCCACCTTACGTCACATTGCGTGCTGCTGTACTCTTATTAAACACCAGTGTCCCATTATGCTTTACAAAGGGTCATCACCTCTTAAATTAATTTTCAGTATGGCGACTTAGAATGGTAACTATAGTAACCTTATTAATTGGTTCTTCACACGTTATTTTTTTTGTATAGTTTTTGAATTTATTTGCCTTTTTCTTCTGTCTCTTTTCCAGTTTTCAAAATGGCTCGGTAACTGATGTTTATCTAAAAATAAATGCTCTCAATTCAGGCCCTCTTCTTTCAATGTCCCCTGGTTCCTCCTATTCAATCAATGATGGTTGCCTAGACCGTAACTTTGTTAACACCTAGCAACCAGCTGCTTGAAATTTGCAATCCTGGACTGTCCGAACAAAAGCCTCAATGACTGAAAAACTATTAGAAAATGAAAAAAACAATTGCAAATTGGTCTCAGCAACTATCACTCTCAACATCATACCATGATTAACCCAAAGGTCAACAACCCCCTTTAATTGTGATTTACAGAATCACATTAATATTCTGCTCGATAATAGGTGCCCTGCTGTGACAGGTAAAGAGAACCAATACCCGCCATGAGCACCAACAGCTGGCCAATCCAACTATCAATCACAGCTATATAGTTAAAGGACAAGTTCAAACTCCCAAAATAATACATTTGTCCAAGTAAAGGAAAACATGATTCTTAAGACACTCTTCCGACTTATACCATATAAAAAATGTTCAGTGCTTTTTTAAAGCTATTTGAAAAAATTAATGCGTTATCGAAAGCAGCATTTGAATAACTCCTGTTGTTACTTTTAAAATAATGTTGCAAAAGTCTTGATCCCCCCAGCAAGACAGGTCTTTAATCACTGCCTCGCCTCCAAGTATCCCGCGATTGGGTGGCTGCAAACCAACTTATGTACAAAATAGGCGCTTACATTTGTAAGGAACACTTACAGAATAGTTTTATTTACATTAACTAAAGTGGTGATTGGAATTCTTATGCTTTATTTGTTTGTGACATTTTTTCTATGCAACTGCACATGTGAGAGGAGAGGACCTTACTAGAAATAGGAGAAATAAAAATTAGCAGTAACAATACATTTGGTAGCCTTACAGAACATTTGCTTTATAGATGGGGTCAGCGACGATCATTTCAAAGCTGAAAAGAGAAGGAGAAAAAGGCAAATAATTATAAAACTATAAAAATAAATAATGAAAACCAATGGAAAAGTTTGCTTGGAATTGGTCATTCTATTACATACTAAAAGGTGAACCACCCCTTTAAAGCTAACTTTTAGCAAGTTATAGCATGGGCTTATTCTAAGCATCTTTTCATTTGGCCTTTTTTCCCGCATTTTTTTATTATTTGCCTTCTTTGACTCTATTCAGTTTCAAATGGGGGTCACTGACCCCATCTAAAAAAACAAATGCCCTGTAAGGCTACAAATTGTATTGTTATTGCTACTTTTTATTACTCATCTTTCTATTCAAGACCTCTCCTATTCCAGTCTCTTATTCAAATCAGTGCATGGTTGCTAGGGTAATTTGGACCCTAACAACCAGATGGCAAAAATTGCAAAATAAAAAGCTAAATAAATCAAAAACCACTAATAATATAAAATGAAAACCAGATTGCAAATTGTCTCAGAATATCCCTCTCTACATTCATACTAAAAGATAATTTTAAAAGGTGATGAACCCCGTTGTTCAAAACACTCTACTGCGACTGGCTTATGCTACCCTCCCATTACCAATAGTCAGGCACATTAAATGCTAACACAACACAAGAGTAGGCAACAAGCAAGCCAGAAAAAAGGACAGACCCTGCATGGAACAATTAGCAGACCCAGTATGAACACCTGCCATGTTCTAAGTATCGCCAGACCCTCAACTTATGCACCATGCGTTGGCAACAAAGTGCAACGCCAGCAAGACAGTGCTTTGACCAAATGCAGGTCTCTTACTAAGGCACCCATCACCCCTAAGTCTGCTGCTACTCTTATTAAACCCACAGTTCCCATATGCTTACTAAAGGGTCATCACCTTTAATTCTACCACTTTTCAGTATGTATAGACTGGGCTTTAATTCTAAGCAACTTTTTAATTGGTCTTCACAGTTTTTTTTTAATAGTATGTTTGTTTAATTTCATTTGACCTTTTTACTGTCTCTTTCCAGTTTTCAAAATGGGTGTAACTAAAAGAGAAATGCTCGTCAATTCAGGGCCGCTGCTCCTTTTCATATGCCTGTCTACTATTCCGAAATCAATGCATGGTTGCTAGGGTAAATTTGGACCCGTAGCAAACCAGTTTGCTGAAATTGCAATCTGGAAGCTGGCCGAACAAAAAGCTAAATGACTGAAAAACTACATTAGAAAATGAAAAACAAATTGCAAATTTTGTCTCAGAATATCACTCTTCTACATCATACCATAGTTTAACTTCAAAGGTGAAGGCAACCCCTGATTAATGTGATTTACAGAATCACATTAATATCTGCTCGATAAGATAGGTGCCTGCTGTGACAGAGTAAAGAGAGAACCAATACCCACATGAGCACCATCAGCTGCCAATCCAACTATTCAAGTCACAGCTATATAGGTAAAGGACAAGTCAACCCCAAAATAAAAATTTGCCTAATAAAAGAAAACATGATTCTAAGCAACTTTCCAATATATATATATCAAAAATGTTCAGTGCTTTTAAAGCTATTTGTAAAAATAATGGTTATTGAAAGCAGCATTTGCATAACTCCTGGGTGTTACTTTTAAAATAATGTTGCAAAAGTCTTGGATCCCCATCAAAGACAGGTCTGCTAATCAGCTGCCTTGTCTTACATTGTATCAACAGTCTGAGCCATCAGGGCAGAGAATAGAAAGGGACAAACACTGCTTTCAGTAGCAATACATATACAAAGAACTTAAAAACCATCGAAAAAATGTCATGAATGTATATTGTAAAGTTGCTTAGAATTATGTTTTCTTTTAGTATGCAAAATAATTTTTTCGGTTGACTTCCCTTTAAATCTCCTTGGTGGATGTTTTTACTTGCAATTAGTCCTCTTGAAATATATATAGATACATATGGCCTTGAAGCAGCTATATGAAGGCCATAACCATTTATTAGAAGAAATAGGAGACATCTAGACAGATCTGATCATGTGTATTGGGGGGGGTGCAGGGTCATCCAGTTAACCAATGGAATCATCTCACAACAGAATTAATACATTTTGATGACACTCTGTATCAGATGAGGTTAATCCATACGTAATTCTGTTTTCAGATTGATGCTGCCTAAGCAACTATAAGTAGATTTTCAATGTACCCTAGTACAATGGGATGTTTGCCTCAGTTTCAGCCACACTGTACAATATGCAAACAGATATATGTGTGTGAGCAAAAGTCAGGACTATAATCATTTATAAATTTGCATTCATTTGAACTGATTGCAACTAAACTATGAATGGCGCTGCAAGGACTGTTTTTCCAGATACTTATACAGAATAAGCAAGTAAAACAAGATGCTGAAGAGCACTTACAGATATGCTAAGGGTAGAGGGAAATAAGTGTTTTTCTGGCAGCTAAAAATTAAGGATGCACTGAATCTACTACTTTGGGATTCGGCCAAACCCCCGAATCCTTTGTGATAGATTCGGCTGAATACAGAACCAAATCCAAATCCTAATTTGCATATAAAAATCAGGATCGGCGAGTTCACTTAAAAATGTTTTTACTTCCTTGTTTTGTGACGAAAAGTCACATGATTTTAAAGGAAACATATTATGTAAAAAACAAGAATGTACCAGTGTATTAAACTCTTTTAGATATAGAAGGAATGTTCTTTAAAAAGTTGTGTTTTTGGTTACTTCTGCAATAACCCTCCTAGTCCTGCCCATCTGTTCCACTTCCTGCTGCCTCCTTTCCCAGGCTGTGCAGGGGAGCCTGCGGCACTCTGTACACTGCACTGTAGGATAGGAACCAATCAGCAGCTAGGCTGACCTGATAGGGAACTGAAGCATGCCTTTGCTTGTGTGACTGCAGGGCTGTGATTGGCTATCCCACTCCTACTTCTACTGTGCCTCTGGCAGGGACCTTTAGGACACAGACACACCCACCCTTTATTTGAAAAAGGAGAACATCTATGGGGATTTCAAATAAAGGGGCTAATTTTGAAGACAATATGAATTTACAACTAAAAGTAAAACCAGACCCATATATAGGGATGCACCAAAGTCCCTATTGTGAAAGAATCGGCCAATACCGAACCCTAATTTGCATATGCAAATTAAGGGTGGAAAGAATTTACTTCCTTGTTTTGTGACAAAAAGTCACGCGATTTCCCTCCCTACTCCTAATTTGCAGCAAATTAAGGTCCGGATTCAGTTCGGCCGGGCAGAAGGATTCAGCAGAATCCGAATCCTGCTGAAAAAGGCAAATCCTGGACGAATCCCGAACCGAATCCTGGATTCGGTGCATCCTTACCCATATAGTATACATTATTGCCTACAAAATTAGGGGGGTTTCATATATCGCATGTCTCCTTTAAGGATTTGGTTCATCCAGGTACGAGGATTTGGGCGAATCCTGCTGAAAAAGGAAATCTCCTGGCCGAAAACCGAACCAAATCCTGGATTCAGCGCATCCCTACTAAAAATAGGATACAGAAAAGAGTTACTGCAAAAACGACATGACTGTACCTTGGAGATCTCCAGCCACGGACAGTGGGAGCATGGACCATCAACTCTTTGGCACTAAATCCATCTTTATGCCCAGATGAATTTACAACAACAAATCCAAGCTTGTGGGGCATTATGCAGGTCTGTAGGTAAAAACAATCACATGTCACTCAAAGCACAGCATTTAAACCATCTCAGCTAAAGCTTGAAAACAGATAAATCTAGAAATGTACTATATGCCTATGGTTTACTGTGTTACCTCAGTAGAACAGTAGCCATATAATGGGCTCATTAATATCACTGCCCTCAAACATGACCTTAACGGCTCCATATCTTTTCTTATCTTAATCGGCTTTCACTGGTCAGCAAAAAACAGAGGGTACTGTACCACTAGTCTATCATAATCTTTGTTGGGGTATTAGACCTAAATCTCTTCTGTTTTATTGCCGTTTGGCGATGCAACTTTTATTAGTTCAGAAGGTTGTCCCAAAATGTCTAAAATTACCTGCCATTCCCATCATATAAGCACCGGTCATGCTAGTGCTTAAAGGCAGAGGTGGGTAAATGCAGTAGCAGTGCCAGATATAGAAACGACTGCAGTTTACACTGATGCGCCAAACCAGATATGTATTAAAATGTGCAATGGAGATGGTACACTGGTATTTATCACTTACTACAGGGCCGCTGTCTGTGTATAAATGAAAATGTAACTGACGAATCGAAGCATATGAAATTGTCCTATGGATTAAACTACTCAAGTGACTAGGAGTTAAACTATTAGCTATATTGTAGGGCTGCTGAAAGAGGACAGGCATAGACAGTCACTACTTAAAGGAGAAGTAAAGTCATTTTACCTTGGGGGTGCCACAAGTTAGGCATCGACCAAGTGGTTATATTTACTTACCTGACACCCCGGGCCGGTGCTCCTATCAGCAGAAAACTGTACTGATCCTATTTTATTAGGGGTGACATCACTAAACACTAGGGATGCACCGAATCCACCCGGAATCCTTCATGAAAGATTTGGCCGAATACTGAACCGAATCTGCATATTCAAATTAGGGGAGGGTAAGGAAAAGGTGGGGGAAATGTTTTTTTACTTCCTTGTTTTGTGACAAAAATTCACATGATTTCCCTTCCCACATCTAATTTACATATGCAAATTAGGATTTGGTTGCGCCATGCACAAGGATTTTGACCGAATCCTGCTAAAAAAGGCCCAATCCTGACCAAATCCTGGATTCGGTGCATCCCTATTAAACACAATTAGGGTACTGGAAGTCACAGAATAATTCCACCACTTTACAAAAGTATGAGGCTGAAGGCAGAATTATTTCTTAATAAACAAGTTATGGAGAGTCACTTGATGCAAATGACTTCACTAAGCATGACTGATGACATCCAGGCTTGGACTGAGGGGCCCTGGGCCCACCGGGACCTCTGTCCAGGGCCCCCTCTGGCCCCCCTACTGTGAGGTGCCGATCGGGCCACACGCATGAATGCGCACACAGCGCGCATGCGGGAACAGCGGGCACATGCGCAGACGGCGCCGAAAGAAAACTTTTTTTTTTTTAGAATTCCTATATCAGAAGATGGGTCTGGCCCGGCAGGGCCCATGAGGGTCGGGGCCCACCGGGTTTTTTCCCGGTTTCCCGCCGGGCCAGTCCGACACTGATGACATCACACAGCTCACTTTATAAAGTCAAAGTTTGCAGGACATTGATGGCTTACGAGTATTGTATATATATGTTAGGGATGCACCGAATCCAGGATTCGGTTTGTGATTCAGCCTTTTTCAGCAGGATTTGGATTCCCCAAAATCCTTGGGCCTAGCAAATTTGCATATGTAAATTAGGGGTGGGTAGGGAAATCATGTGACTTTTCATCACAAAAGAAGTTTTTTTTTCCAAGGAAAAAAAAACTTAGTTTGTGACGAATCCCAAATAGTGGATTTGGTGCATTCCTAATATATATATATATATATATATATATATACTATATATATATAGAGGCAGGGGTATTCAGGTTTTATCAAAATGAACATGAAAAATTAACATTGTCACGTACAAATAAAGAGAATGAAGATCTTAAAGGGGAACTATCGCGAAAATGAATATTAATATAAGCTTCATCGTACTGAAACTTTGTAAATACAATCAATTAAAAATTCTATATCATTTCTGAAATAAAGTTTATCCTCACTATCCCTCTCTCAGCATCTGTTTCTCTTCATTCTCTCTTCGTGCAGCAGTTGGGTGTCAGATAATCACTGACAGTTACATCCAATAGATCTTATAGGGGGGTTCCCTTTGTGATCAGATGTGTTAGAATTGATTCAAATCACTAATTCCACTTCAAACAAATAGTGTGAGCTGTAACACATGTTCTAGACAAAAGGAGCCTCCTATAAGAGATGTTGGATTGAGATGTCCTTCACACTCACACTCACAACTCCTGCATGAAGAAACAATGAAGAGGCAGATGCTGAGGAGACTGAAAAGGAATTCGAATATTTCAGAAATGGTTTAGAATTTCTAATTGATGATATTTTTTTTAAAAACATCTTATTTGTGTGATGTTGAAGCTTCTATAAAATGTTCATGTACCGCTAGTTCCCCTATCAATGGCCTGTGTGGAAGTGGAGGAGCCCAGTGTTCCGGCAAAGGGAACTGTTCGCTATGTATTAAGGCATGAAAAGTGATGGGCAGCAGCAGCAGCAGGTAACGCCCCACAGCCCCATGGAACCTGCTGGAACCGACATAAAGGCAACTGTGCGCGCCCTCAGCCCAAATCACTTACCCGGACTCTAAAGCCCTTGACGCTACGAGACAGGAAGCGGCGAATGCCGGGAACTCCTTCAGGTCACGCAATAATCCCCCCGGTTCAAGCAGAGTTATTCACAGCAGAAAACAAACCTCACCGCTCCTAAGGCCTGACGAACTTTCTGTCGCAAGGCCTGAGTTTTAATCGCTGCACAAAATATCAGCGGCCGAGTCCCAGAGGCGATACACAGAACCGGCCCCCGTTCCACCGCTCCTTCTCTCCCATCTCCATAACCACCGCTTGACAAAAACCCAAGTACTGCGCAAGCGCGAAATGACTTGAAGCAAAGCATTCTGGGAGATGGAGTTCGGCTGCGAACCGGAGCGCTTGGTTATGCGGCAGAGCGCAGGGAAGGAGTGAGCATGCGTGTCAGGAGATAAGAATGGTATAGTAGCTGAACCTCCGCCGAGAAAAAAGATCCGGTGTTACAAACCAGGACATTACTCAGCGAGCAGAAGGATTGCCTGCAAGAACCTGGCGGAACTGAAGCAGAAGGCATGCAGGAAATGTCACGTGTGTCTGTGTGTAGTAGAAGATAGAAGGGACTGGGATATGAGCTCAGCTGCCCGAACACTCGCTCTGAGGGTACAAGTAGCTTTGCCGTTGTGCCATGTTACCATAGCGGTTCGTTGCTAAGGGACTACTTTTGCTGTGCTGCTTATTCTGCTCCAGTTTAGCTGCTTAAAGGGAATCTTACCCCAAAACATTTTTATTGCGCAATGGAAGCAGCATTTATACATTTGTAACTGTATTTGCACTGGAAAGCAGAATGAGTTATTATTTCTTTTCCCTGGTTGTGACTGGTGAAACAATGTAGAACACATCAGTTTCCTCCACGTTTGTTCATCAGCTGCTATTGTGCTACTTACACTCAGAACAAGCAATGTAGACAATATAAACTGCTTTCAGTGACAATTGCATTTAGTTATAACTTTAAAAACCACTACAACACTAAGTTTCTTTACCTTTATATTTACCTTTATATATAGATGTCATGAATTTTAGAGTTTTTTTTATACCTTAAATGGTTTCTTATCTAAAGGGATACTGTCATGGGAAAACATGTTTTTTTTCTCAAAACACATCAGTTAATAGTGCTGCTCCAGCAGAATTCTGCACTGAAATCCATTTTTCAAAAGGGCAAACAAATTTGGTTATATTCAATTTTGAAATCTGAGATGGGGCTAGGCATATTGTCAATTTCCCAGCTGCCCCCAGTCATGTGACTTGTGCTCTGATGGACTTCAGCCACTCTTTACTGCTGTACTGCAAGTTGGAGTGATATCACCCCCTCCCTTTCCCCCCAGCAGCCTAACAACAGAACAATGGGAAGGTAACCAGATAGCAGCTCCCTAAAACAAGATAACAGCTCCCACTGAGACTGCTCCAGTTACATTAAGTAGGAGAAATAACAGCCTGCCAGAAAGTAGTTCTATCCTAAAGTGCAGGCACAAGTCACATGACTGGGGCAGCTGGGAAACTGACAATATATCTTACCCCATGTCTGATTTCAAAATTGAATATAAAAAAATCTGTTTGCTCTTTTGAGAAATGAATGTCAGTGCAGAATTCTGCTGAAGCAGCACTATTAACTGATGTGTTTTAGAAAAAAAACTTGTTTTTTCATGACAGTATCCCTTTAAGAACTTGAATGGAAAAATATGAATCAGCAAGGTCGGGGGTTGACGACCCAAAAACTCTAATTGATCGAGTTTTTGGCGGAAAAAACCTTGAACTTTCGGGCAATACCCTCTGAAAAAACTCGACATCATGAAAACTATTTAAAACTGATTTAAGGACCTCTGTCATTCTAGCTATTTTTAGGGTAGGGTTATAATAAATCTCGAAAAATTTGATTTTTTTTTTATGTTTTTTAAAAACGTGAAAAATTTGTTGTTGTGTTTTTTCACCGGAACAATGGATTTTTGACCAAAAAATTAACCTTGAAAACATGAATTATTGTGGAAAAAAACAACTTGATCCTTCATGAATCTGCCCCTCAGTCATCTGGGAACCTTCATTGGAAAAAACCCCATAATATCCCCCCCCCCCTGTCAGACATATTTATTGGAAGAGAAGCAAAATCCACGTTGGTCATGTCATAAACCACACCCACCTTTGTTACATGACATTAAGGGGGTTATTTACTAAACTCCTGGGAGCAGGCACACGGATCGCTTTGTTTTCCGAAGTTGTCCGTAATTGCCTCACGAGGAAACTTTGGGCGACTTCGGAAAACAAAGCGCTCCATGTGCCTGCCCCCAGGCAATTTACATTTTAGCTGGCGGAAGGCAGATCGAGGAGATTAGTCGCCACGAAGAAGAGATTTGTCGCCTGGCGACTAATCTCCCCGAATCTGCCTGTGTGGCCAGACCCTTAGACTTCACTCTACTAGATACTGCATAGGCTCCCTACTATTCCTCCTTTTCAACAATACTAAATACTTTCCTTTGATGCAGATGCCTGCACTTCTAAACATTCCATCAATGATTACAGTAATAGAGAAAGCCGAATTATTTCAGTACCTGGAACCTGGACCACATGCAAGTGTCACTTTGTATTGGTGCTTTGTACACAGCGTCTTCAGCCAAACTGTCCCATTACAGCTATAGATCCAAATATATACATCTCAATCCATAGTTTTGTTTTTCTTTATTTTTATACATAATTTTACACCTTTGCAAAGCTCAGGGACCCCAACTCTCACCCATAAGTGTTCAGTTTTAACTCTCCGCTAACTTATGTTTTGTATTACACAAGGCAAACCATACACTTTTGGTGGCCCCCAGTTCCAAGCCTCCAACAGTGGGGTACTGGCAGGTCTTGTAGCTTACAACAAAGATTCCTGATTCCCCAGCCTCTCCAATTTCTAAGATTGGTGTCCGGAAGAGAGGTCGGCACCTCTCCAATATGTATAAGAACCAAAGAATCACCAGACACTCGACAGCAGGTGAAGCGGGGCGAACCCCTGCATGTTTAATTAAAGTCTTGTGATGTAATGTTTTGGGGGCGGACCCCTTCATCAGACATGCAAAGTAGCGTGCACACGCCTCAGAAATAGCCCTCATAATTAAGAACAATTACAACATGTTAACAATTCAGATTTTCTGATGCAAAGCACCGGCATATGCCAATGCATTTATGGATTCATTTGTGAACACTCATATTTTACACTGTAACAAGAAAGAAACATAACGTCAAAGTTTTTTTTACTTGTGACAGTACTAACATTGTGTACTGTATTAATTGCCCGTGTGGGTTGGCGGATATAGGGCAGACAGGCCAGAAGTATAAAAATACATTTAAACGAACACAAATCAGTTATTCGCAACCATGTACCCCCCAAAGAGGAGGAAAGAACAGGGTCAGAGGGAAAAAAAAAAGAAAAGAAACTACTCTGGCACGACATTTTCACCAACAGGGACACAGGGTTTATCAATTGAGATGGCAAATCTTAGAAAAAGTAAATGGCAGCAACCAGAAGGAAATAAAAAAGAGACTATTACAAAAGGAGTGCTTCTGGATATGGCTGCTACAGGCAAAACAGCCACAAGGGTTAAACGAGGAGATTAACTTGAATTGTTACTTATAAATCTATTTGTATCTATTATGTTCCTGTACCTAATTTGTTGTAGTTACAATGTTTCATTTATCCCCTTCAGTGAACGAGACTAAGACCAGGGAAAGTTTTCACTCAGGGTGAAGTAGTTCCTTTTCCTTTATTATTAGTATTGTTGTTCTTAAACTTTGTACTCTTTTTGATATGTGTAAATGTTTTTAACTTTATTATCACTGGTTTTTAGGCAATATTGTATCTTGCATTTACATGTTGGATTAACTGATAATGGAAAAGAAGAAAACACTGGATACTTTCACATATATGCGGATCACAGGATGGTTTTATCCACCGTTTTTTATTCATAATGTCTTTTCACAATTTTTTTTATTCATAATGCTATCTTTTATCATATTATGTAATACACAAGTGGTTACTAGTAAATTATTGTTTTTGGCAAGCATGTTGTGCTTTGCATCAGGAAATCTGAATTGTTAACATGTTGTAATTGTTCTTAATTATGAGGGCTATTTATGAGGCGTGTGCACGCTACTTTGCATGTCTGACGAAGGGGTCCACCCCCAAAACGTTACATCACAAGACTTGAATTAAACACTCAGGGGTTCGCCCCGCTTCACCTGCTGTCGAGTGTCTGGTGATTCTTTTGTTCTTGTACTAACAGGACTCCCATCTGGAGCCACATTGATGGAGAGTGGGCTAAGCTGCTGCAAAAAGTGGTGGGGTTTTGGCAGCAGTTGGTCGGCTGAGTTTGTTTGTATAGGGAGTGGGGCCAGGTGGGTGTAGATTGCCTAATCTAATAGGGATATTTATCAAATTTCTATCAAATCTATTAGCACCCTTTTAATAACTATGCCAGTGAATATTGAGCGGTTTCCTTTAGAGGAGGTGCTCTAATATCAGAAGATTAACATCCTGTACTTATTTGATATTTAGTATTTTTGTCTGGGATGCCTAGGTTGTAATGCCAGAAAATGCACATTCTGTACTTACTTGATATTTAGTATTTTTGACTGGGATGTCGAGCTACAACTCACAAAGGAAAACTTTACCCCCAAAATGAATATTTAAGCAACAGATAGTTTATATCATATTAAGTGGCATATTAAAGAATCTTACCAAACTGGTATACAGTAGAACCCCCATTATACGTTTTTCAGGGGACCAGAAAAAAATTATATAAAATCCAGGAAAATGTAAAATCAGGGAAACGTATTATGCATAAATATAGGTGGGACCACAAAACAACAATGTAAAATGAGGGTAAACTTAAAATCAGGGGATGTAAAATGGGGGTTCTACTGTATATATTAAAGTAAATATTGCCCTTTTACATCTCGTACCTTGAACCCCCATTTTATGATGGTCTCTGTGCTGCCTCAGAGATCACCAGACAAGAAATACCGCAGCTCTAAGTGTAACAGAAAGAAGTGTGGGAAGCAAAAGACTGAACTCTGTTTTTTAATTGGCTCATGTGACCGAACATATATGGGTTGTTTGCTTTGTTTGAGTGCACCGTGAATCCTATGATCCCAGGGGGCGGCCCTTATTTTTTAAAATGGCAATTTTCTATTTATGATTACCCAATAGCACATACTACTAAAAAAGTATATTATTATGAAAATGGTTTATTTACATAAAGCAGGTTTTTACATATGGGCTGTTTTATGCAATATCTTTTTATAGAGACCTACATTGTCTGGGGGGTATAGTTAGTTAAGTTAGAGTTTCCTAACGGGATAAAATCCAACCTAATGAAAACAACCTAATGAGAGTATTGGGCTCAGCCTGCCCCTTCTTATGGACTGACAACTTAAATGTTTGCTCACTTAAGGTATCATGTCCAGATTACAGACATTTCTGATAACTCTCCAAATGTTTTTATGCCCCCCCCCCGGCATACCGATAAATCTGTAGTCCCTTTTATGGTGTCATCATTGTACAGTTGTAGTATGCAGTAATATGGACACTTAAACCTTATATTAGATTTTTTTCCCCTACTATGTGAAAAGTTGCACTGCACTGGTTTTGTGCAAGTGATTGGGACTGGGTTGTATAATCCACAGGGGAAGAGGAGGAGGCATATGGATTTAACACAACTTACATTTTTCACATATGAATGATGAGGGATATCCCTATAGTCAGCACCAACCATCTGTTTTTTTGGTGTGCTATCACCATTAATGTGGATATGATCTTAAAAGTTCTTGTGGTAATGTGGGTGTGGTTTACAGTGGATGTGCTTTAAAAGGGGGAGTGGTCAACACTGACTTCCATTATCGACTCTTTACCATGCAGGCCAGAACAATTTCGGCCCTCGGTACCACAGAAGTTGGTCAGCACTGACCTGCAGCAATTAACCAAACCAGGCTCCCTGTATACTTCTGCACGGTCTAAAATACTGGATTTTCTCTCTCTTTTTTTCATGCACTGGGCCTGCTTATAGCTCATAGTTAGGGATGTAGCGAACGTCGGAAATAAAGTTCGCGAACATATTCGCGAACTTGCGTCAAAAATGCGAACGGTTCGCGAACTTCGCGAACCCCATAGACTTCAATGGGAAGGCGAATTTTAAAAGCTAGAAAAGACATTTCTGGCCAGAAAAATGATTTTAAAGTTGTTTAAAGGGTGCAACGACCTGGACAGTGGCATGCCAGAGGGGGATCAAGGGCAAAAATGTATCTGAAAAATACATTGTTGACACAGCGCTGCGTTTTGTGCTGTAAAGGGCAGAAATCACACTACGTCACTCAGGTGATGTTTCTGGACACGGAATGTGAAAAGCTCACACAGCTAGGTGGCACTTGGTTAAAGACTGGGCAAACAATGCCTGCAAGGGCAACGTATACAGTAGTGGATACGGAATATATTATTGCTGCTGTAAAAACATCACTCAGGTGATGTTTACGGACACGGAATTATTATTGTTATTTAGACAGAATGTGAAAAAGCTCACACAGCTAGGTGGCACTTGCATACCTCCCAACTGTCCCTCTTTTGAACACTCAACCCCCTGTCCCTCTTTTGTGCTGGAAAGTCCATCTTTTCTCTGCACTGAACAGCCAGAAAAAAAACAGTTTCTAACTTAATTGGCTTTTGGCAGAGAGCTCAGAACAGCTAACAGGTGCAAATAAGATACTTTGTAACAATTTTGACTCTGGTTGGTGCTGGTGGTGGTGAACTACTAGGAGGAGCAGCACACCAGTCCCTCTTTTCTCTGCACTGAACAGCCAGAAAAAAAACAGTTTCTAACTTAATTAGCTTTTGGCAGAGAGCTCAGAACAGCTAACAGGTGCAAATAAGATACTTTGTAACAATTTTGACTCTGGTTGGTGCTGGTAGTGGTGAACTACTAGGAGGAGCAGCACACCAGTCCCACTCCCCAACACAGCTAGACTAATAGCACTGGGCTCTTACAGTAGCAAAGTAAAAAACAACAAAAAATAAAATAAAAGCAGTCCTTACAAGGACTATTGGGTTACAGGCAGCAGTCAGCAGATGAGAGATCAGCAGCAGGACAGCTGCCCACAGCAGCTACATACAGAGCACTGCAGTAGAAGGTAGATTACTAGCCAGCAAAGCTACCTAACCTAAAATGTCCCTCAAATCCCTGCAGAGTTCTGTCCCTACAATACAGAGCAGTATCAAGTAGATTACTAGCCAGCAAACTTATTATCAACTGTCCCTCAAATCACTAAACAGCTCTCTCCCTACACTAGCTCTTCCAAGCACACACAGGCAGAATGAAAAAACGCTGCAGGGCTTCAGTTTATATATGGAAGGGGAGTGGTCCAGGGGGTGTGGGGGTGGTCCAGGAGGGAGAGCTTCCTGATTGGCTGCCATGTATCTGCTGGTCTGGGGGAGAAATGGCAAAAAAAAGCGCCAGCTAAGGCGAACCCAAATTGGCGAACGTCGCGCGACGTTCGCGAACATTCGGCGAACGCGAACAGTCGATGTTCGCGCGAACAAGTTCGCAGGCGAACAGTCCGCGACATCCCTACTCATAGTGATCTGATTTGTAGTTATGGAGCAAATGTAACAGCTAATATAGTAATTCATGTAGCTAAAATAACTGGAAACAGTATATGCTATTCAATGTACAGTATCTAAACGACTCTTTGGCTAGATGAATACATTTTTGGACCAAGAAGCTTTGTATTTAAATATGCCCCAAGGGTCTTGGAAAATTTGCAAGCGGTAAATCATAACTGGATTAAGATTTTAAAGTGGACAGTTCTAAAGGGCAACTAGTACATCATCACATACAATAGTTATTTATTAGAAACTTATCAGGACTGCACCAGGTTCGAAATACCAACATGCCTAGATATGGACTAAGAGATCATATGGAATTCCTTTGATTCTACACTCCAATAATTCAGCCCTAATTTATACTCTGCCTCTTTGACCCACATTATCTTGTACCTTATCTGCAGGTCCCCTCGTAAATGACTGACACCTTACACATAGATTGATATTCCTTTTTGTTGGTCCTTTGACCTATGAGCTGAATGTTGTATATATACCAAAAGGGTTGCCCTGTAACAGGGGTTGAAAGTGAAATCTCTGATTAATCATGGACTTATTCCAGGCCATGATTTCTCATTGCATTTGAATATTAAAAGGCCCATTAATGGCTATTAATACCAGAATAGTATAAACAAGTGCAAGAAATAATTTGACTGAAATTACTCATAAATTTAGTAACCGCAAATACCCATCTAAAGTTAGCATAGGGAATGTGCTGTCATTTATGTAAATAATGGAATTTCTGCCATTATAGCATGCATATTAAATCTGCAAAGACAAAGCTCCACTATTACATGTATAAAATACCAGCATGGGGAATGTCACAATTATGACATGAACAACTAAGTACAACAAATTCCAGTATATTCTTTTCATACAGTTGAACTGGAGATATTAAAGATATTCTCTAAGAAATTTGTATCAGGTTATAAAACGATTTGGTCCAGTCAATCAATTGACAGTTTATTTTTAAAGGAATCAATGGGAAAACAGGAGTAGAAGGGAAAAAAAAGACTGTCAGATGTAGAAACTCAATAGCCAAATTGGAAAAACCACAACGGTCATAAGAAACAGTTTAGTAAAAGCTGCCAGCCATCCTATTATTGTTTTTCATCTAATAACTTTAGATATAAATAATCACTTTTACTAGGAGGTATAATACGGACAACCTGGCAATCCTATCATAGTGCCATGCTATAGTTTCAGAAGTAATAGGCATTCAAAGCAAACGGGTGTAACAACAGGATCTCCAACTGCTGGGTGGCCCAGGAATGTAGTAGGACTGTTAGAGATCCTGAGTCCATCCTCACAGTTCAAGGGTTTCTTGCTTCAATTAGGACACTGGCACAATTATATTTCCTTAAAATAACTCATACCGTACTAGCCACAGTGAACCAAATGCCACTCCAATATATCCTTTCCACAGAGACATGATAAGCATGAGAATATCTATTTGAATTAGGAGGTTTCATCTTAGCTGCAAAAACTATTTTTATTACAGGAAGAGTTTTGGATTTTTCTCCCTGAATCAGTTCTACTGGCAGATACACTAGAAAGCTTCAAGAAAGGGTTGGGTGGGAAAGTGAGAAAATAAGTTCCTAAAATGAACTCTTAGTACAAAATTGATCCAGAGACTGGGCTTACTTTCCATCAAGGTATATTGGAGAGGTTCAATTGGTTTTTTTTTTATAAAAGGTTGAATTCAATGTACTTTTGTCAACCTTATCTATTATGTTACTATTTCTTACTATTATTATTTCTTATTAGTATGATTTATTATTATTATGATTTATTATTATTAAGATCTATATTGAAATGAACAGCTCTTCTGGAGCACTAGAGGGAATACAATATTGCAGACATTTTCCCTGGCACACTGCACCATGTTAAAAATGGCACTAGCCATCTCACTTGCTGCAAGAAAAGATATTGATGGAACCCATTAATAGAACACAGGAATTACCAGCAGGACCAGGGTGGATAAAACAAGCACATAAGACTGTTTATGGGATTTTGTCCAGGTCATTAGAACTAATATTAAAAGGAAGATGGATATGAGGGGGCTTGGAGGTTATTAACAATGTCTCCCAATTAAAAAAATACAATAGGGGCCAATGTATTATTAAGATGTTTATTATTTAAAATATCATATTGATGTCAATCTTGTGAATCGCTGTTGTCAATCTTCTAGCTGCCATCGGGACCAAGTTTTTCTGCGGGGCCCAAAGATGACATAGGGCCCCTGTACATGTGCCCCCGTCCCTCCCCCGATGGCTGCCATGATGTTTTCTTACTTCAGTGCTTCATTTCTAAGGAGAGATTGCTCAGTGTTAGCCATGGAGACGGTATGTGTATAATTCTGAAATTTGTTATTTTTTTAAATATTTATTTACTATTATTTATATCTCATTCCCTTTGCTGCTAATTTAAAGGTCAACTATAACTACTACAACTAATAACATTTTCTCCCATCTCATCATATTTATCTCTCTCATAGATTTGGCCTAGTTCAGTGACCTCTGCCCTAGTACAATCTCACCCTTTATTATGGGCGCTTTAGTTACAGAATTATAGTATATTTATGAAAGCCAGAGAATATTGTATGAATAAGAGCAGTAGATGGATATGGTCTATACATCAAGTGAACTATAATGAGAATTAACAGTTCCCTTACCTCTCTGCAGGTGCCACTTGATATTACTTTTCACACCCCTTTCATTCCAGATGTTACGAACGAAGGGGTGTGACAGTAGCTGCTCTGCAGATGGCCTCCAATCCGGATTTTTCTGGAGGCATTTCTTTATAAAATCATGGAAGTTGTCACTCCTGGAAAAAAGAAACAGATGCAAAATTATAATTGTTCATGTTGTATAAAAACTAAAGTCCCAGAGCTAAATTCCCATGTGCCCTATATACCCCATAAGCTTCTATTTTATGGAAAGTCCTTTTGTTAAACATTGTGATCTTGATCATGTTACTCTGTGCCTAATAAACAACACAGACAAAGCATAACAAGACAAAAGCTGTTCAAGAAGGTAGTAGACAGCGAGACCCTTCCCTTCCAATGGTTCAACTGATCTGCCTGATTAGGGGGGTCTATTTTGCTTTCTTTCTAACCCTAAATTATTAGAGTACATTTACCTTCTACCATAATATGATGTCTCTGGTTTTGCCAACATCTTGGCCTGGCTTGTATTGGCTGCCAGATAATAACCCCAAGATCTTAAGCTAAGCATGAGCTCCTGCACCTGAGCATTCAAGAGCTACACATATATAACACTTTATCTTCACCCTCACTTCTTTCCCATTTATCTCTTCCCCATCCTTACTTCACCCCAATTCCCAATGTCCCCCTTGCCATAACTTCTCCCTTGCCTATTTCCCCAAATGTTTCCTTGACTCTCACATTTGTACACCCCTTTACCACATTATCAATATCCCTACATTCTCCTCATTTCCTTTTCATTCCCCACCCTCTCCACCACACCCTCTTTTCCTGTTTCAGTGGAAATCACTCACCATGAGTCCCATAGCAATACTGGAGCGGGACCATGCATTATTCTTTTGATGCGTGCATGGCTGGGAAATCTGCTGAATGCTAGGTTGGAAGAAAATAGAAGATGAGAATATGATTGACAATCACAACATTACTTGAAAAACAACAAATCTTGAAAAAATCTAATTAACTTAATTGTATATTTGTTACTTGATTGCCAGCATACTGACAAAATAACGGTATTGGAACTGGCAAATTCAAATTTTAGTAAATCAGCCCCTTACTAACCAGCCCCATAGTTTTCAATATTTAATAATATCCTGTGTTAAAGCGTGACACCTAAATGTCCTCTAACTTTTTTACAAACAGTTCTTTATGCACTATAGCACACACACTGGGGTTTACTTACGGTAGTATCCTTCTGCCATTTCAAGGGCGGAGATTCCCAGTGACCATACATCAGCCTACATATTGAAATATGGAAGAAAAGGCAACTATTAGAAAAGAATATACACAGGTCACATGAAAAAAACAATTACAGATCATTCAGATTCTTTTGTTATCTATGCATCTGCAACCTCACAATAATTCTATTTTGTAAGAAAATATAGTAAAACCCCCATATTATGTGTTGGAAAATCAGGAAAATTCATTCAGCATGATATATTGGTGGGACCAAATGTAAAATCAGAGGATGTAAAATTTTAATTCCAAGTATTGAAGTGATGCGATCTTTAAAAAATGACCCCAAACACCCCAGGCTGAGTGTGTCACACAGAGTTGGAAAATCCCGTAAAGAGTCAAGTGAAGTTGGTTTCTAACATTCCTGTGCCCTGCAGTTCTCTCCTTCACTTCATATTCTCCCTCTCATATCACAGAAACCATATTACAGCTTTGTATTCACTGTTATGAGAGGGGTATGTGAAGTGAGTTAAAAAGATCACACAGTGCACCTTGTACAAGTTACATACATTATATATAAAACGAGAGAGAAGACATCACAATACCTTAGAGGTGTATTCTATGACCTTATAGTCAGTGTTGGCCAGTACTTCTGGTGCCATGTATGGAAGTGCACCTGCAGTACTATTACTTCTTTCACCAATGGTGGCATAACTGACATCACCTGAAATTGTATAACAAAAGCAGGAATTTTAATTTTCATTTATAAATGCAACCCACCATGACGATAGAAATAAATATCCGTTTGTTCAGGTTTTTGGTATCACTTACTGATCTTCACTTCTGCATCAGATGTTATCATGATGTTGTTTGGCCTTAAGTCATGATGAATCACCTTGTGCTTATCAAGGTGGCACAGGCCCTGAATAAAGGAAAAGTGAAAATATAAATATTTTTCTTGCCGTTTAATGAATTCGATTTATCCAGAATAGTACCAAGGAGTTTCACTTGAGACATACCTTTAATACCTCCTTGCAGGTATAAGCAATCCAGCCCTCTTTCAAGGAGTGGGATATGTTGCTGTTAAAGAGCTGTTTTACCGATGTCCCACTGTAACGCTCCATTGAAATCCACAGTCCCTCATATTCTGGCATTTTTACAGAGGCAGGTTGGAAATATGCCCCGTAATAGCCAATGATGTTTCCATGGCCAGAAATGGTTTCTAGAACCTGCAGTTCATTGAGGACTTCTTTCTGCTTCTAGTTTAAAAAAAAAAAAAAAAGTAAAGTCAATACAATAAAATGACTATTTCAAATACCCCGACCTAACTTGTAGTTCTAAAAAAACATCAACATTGTAATATCTCTACACGAGAATTGCATAATATGATTAACACTCTCAGTTCTTTTATTTCTTAAATCCCATACATTTTTCAAATGGTATTCACTTATTTTTACAGTTACATAGTTATTAGTTTAGCAAATTACCCTACTACTACAAATCATAATGTAGGTGTTACAAAAAAGCTTATTAGTCCTTAATTATAGTAATCGTATCAAGACACATTACCTCTTCATCTTTCATGATGGTAACTGCCACTTCCTTTTGTTCTTTACGGTGCCATCCCTACAACAAAAGAAGCAAAAGAATCTCTGTGATCATTACTGTTTGGAACATTATGGAAAAGCAAACGCATATATTGTGTGGATATGGGAAGGTTTATTGGCAGCTTCAGAAGCACAAGAAAACAAAGAAGGGACAAAACTCTAGAGGGTACAACTAATTGGCTGTATTTACAGAATCACCCAAAATATGACAAAAATAACCCACTAACTGAAATATCTTACATTATAAATGACACCGTAGCTGTCCTCTCCGATGGGCTCCAGGACTTGTACATAACTCCGTGGCTTCTAAAAAAATAGCATTGTATAAAAAAAACATGATAAATACAAAACTGAATTTAAGGCAGTTGGACAAATAACCTTTCCAACATGAAAGAAGCACAGGGGGTGTAGGGGGAACTGGGAACTAGTGTATTAGGGGAGAAGGCTGAGGACTGGAATATTTAAGTCAAACCATTAAAGTAGAGCTTTTGAGTCACTTAGCGTTCCAAAATACAGTTCTACAGCTGCTTACCGGGTATTTAGTTGCAAGTAGATGTTGATATGCCTGGGGAAGACAAAAAACATATTTTTAGATCAACTATTCTTGGGGAGCTGCTAAAATTATAATTTGAAGGAAAAGGAAAGGTTTATTTACTGGAGAGGGGTTGTCAATATGTTCGGTAACATAGCTAGGCTCACACATATAAAGTATACTATGGTTTATATTTACTGGTACATCTTGGTTCAAAGAGAGAACTTATTTTTGTTAGACGAACTGAACCCTGGAGTGCAGGTGCTTCAACGGACATTATGGGGGTACATTATTAAAGATCGAGTTGTGTTTTTCCAAAATTGGGTTTTCAGGGGTAGCTTTCTCTAAAAACTTGAGAAAAACTTTGAAAAATAAAAATGCACATTTTTCTCGTTTACATTTTTTTTGTTTCGAGATCATTTCATTAATCAGGGTTTGTGCTGAACTATACTTAGCTTTGAGAAGAGCTTTGTTTTTTTTTTAAAACAGAAGACTTCTCAGTTAACTGGTGATTGGTTTTGAGAAGCCATTTAGACTTGTCTAAATTCAAATTACAAGCAGCTACATCAGTCTCTGAGCAGCAGCTCATTAAACAGAAGAGCAGACCATTTAAATATAGACTAATGAAAGATTTAATTAAATAATTCTGCTCAAACCCTTTTAAAGGCTTTAAGACTTACCTGGTTGTTGTCGCCCACTTGCTCCTCAGAGATTTTGGAGATTTCAGGCTGGCAGGTGTTGGTGCCTGATTCCTCTGCTATCTCCTATTTAGGACAAAGAAAATGTATTTTTAGATGACTGATCTGAACCCTTGATTTTAAAAAAGAACTGCAACACCCAAACTTCATGTCCATAAATAAGTAAAGAAAGCAGAGTTGTGGTGCAGGGTGAATGATTGTTATGTTTGGCTGTGTCCTTTTTTAAAAACCATAATTTCTCTTATTGTATCAATTCAGCTTAATGAATATTCTGAATCAAGCCTTATATATAAGCAAGTGAGATGTATGTATGTATATTTTTATTTGTATACCACTCCTTGAGGGCAAAGCACTGTACAGCAAAACAATAAATTAGTAGTAACAAACAAGTGGTCACTGCAATAATAAGTGACAGTAAGTGCAGTATTAGAAATACAATTCACATAAATATAAAATATAATTACAATACAAATGAAATGCTCAGTGACAAGGAGACAAAAGGATGGAGGACCCTACCCCGTAGGGGTGAGATAATGTTAATGCATTGTGTAATACATGCCCTGTGTTTTTATTTTGAATGTGGGATTTTTATCCTACAAGTCTCGGTGTGAAAATATTGTCTCAGGAGATATCATTAACAAATGAATATAAAGGTTTAATTAGATCTTTCTGCTCATACCTCATCGATGATTCTGAGGTTTTCCTCGTTTGTTTCAGCACTCTCTTGCTGGTTTTCCTCATTTATTTCAGCACTCTCTTGCTGGTTTTCCTCAATTATTTCAGCACTCTCTTGCTGGTTTTCCTCATTTATTTCAGCACTCTCTTGCTGGTTTTCCTCGTTTGTTTCAGCACTCTCTTGCTGGTTTTCCTCAATTATTTCAGCACTCTCTTGCTGTTTTTCCTCATTTATTTCAGCACTCTCTTGCTGGTTTTCCTCGTTTATTTCAGCACTCTCTTGCTGGTTTTCCTCAATTATTTCAGCACTCTCTTGCTGTTTTTCCTCAATTATTTCAGCACTCTCTTGCTGTTTTTCCTCATTTATTTCAGCACTCTCTTGCTGGTTTTCCTCAATTATTTCAGCACTCTCTTGCTGTTTTTCCTCATTTATTTCAGCACTCTCTTGCTGGTTTTCCTCGTTTATTTCAGCACTCTCTTGCTGGTTTTCGAGTTCAGGCTGGCAGGTGTCATTGCCTGATTTCTGTGTTGTCTCCTGTAGATAAAATTTGTAGATATGTGAACTGAACCCACTTGATTAAAGAAGAATTGCAACACCCAAACCCCTATATATGAGGCCACAAGTAAATTGCACTTGCAGCCAATTCAGAATGGGAGGTGGGACAGGCTCCCCTGTCCCAAACTTGGTGGTGCCTAACAAATTTGCTCCCCAGAGTGAATCTGGGTTTAATATTCCTTTAAAATATTTTTATATTTTATATATTACATATTTTATATATTACAACCATATCATTTTTTCTTACCTGACAGATGTCAATATCAGGGGTTTCTGGAGCCACCTGGCAGATGGTTATAGCCGGCTCCAGTTCTTCCTCTGGTTTTAATTCCTAAGAGGAATAAAGTTAGTTAGCTGATGAACTTCTTATAATGCTGTAGTTCAATATCTAGCATGTTATTTGTATAAAGCATTCACTCAACTTCATAAAATCAATCAATTTTATGTTTCTGTACAATTTACTTGACAAGTGGCATTGCCAACAGGTTGTACATAATTAAGAGAGGAAAGTAGATTAGAGCCACACATCTCTGGTATGTGTTGGGGGGCAGGTGTATAAGGGGGTTATTTATCAAAGTCCGCTCGGGTTATTTTATGCTTATTTATTTTTACATTTACTCGAAAATTTGCTTTGCGCTAAAAAGTCAGAATTTCACTAATTTTAAGATTTTTCTGAAATTTTCTCCTGAAAACTCTGTAAACTTTGGGGTATTGCATTCGGAGTTTAGTACATGTAATGATCCAAACGTAGATGCTAGTCTTATTTATATCACATATTTGGAGTTCATTAGTTATAGTTAGCTGTTCAAAAAACATCATATTAAATGGTAAATTCTTCTGTTTACATTAATAGCAACCATTTTGCCCAATCAACTATGCCGAGGTCAGCCCCATGGCTTTATACCACTTCTTTTCTGCTTTCCTGCAGAGTATCACCAGGTTACCCTGGTTAAGAGCAATGATATGAGACTGTTAGATCAGTGTTCTCCTCTAGGAATATTGTGATGTTCCAATGGGGAGCACTGAGCTAACAGCTCTCATGTCAAAATGTGGTTAAACTTTTGGAGCTGGGCCCACTAGAAAAGGCTTGGAACTTGGCTGGGGAGGGGGCAGACCCAGGAATCTAATCAGAAAAATGAACTTTGGTAATGATACTAATAATAGTAAGCACAACATATAAAAACAGTTGAGTGAAAAAATGGTGGTGTTACTTTATGCAATTAAAGGCCTATCATATATGCTTAGTTATGACTAAAGGAGTGTGGCTTGTTTTGGAAAAATATGCTTTTAATTAGATATAACTAATATGAGTAAATATGATATAATAATAATGTCTAAATAAATGCATGGTCAGTATAGGGATTTATTTTGATAATAATATAAAATCAATGTATTTTCCTTTTGACAGGAGAGAATGAGGTTTCATCAACAAAGAAAACGGTTTTAACAATAAAGTCCATGCCGTTATGAAATGTGCCATCTATGGAAATGGTAATGGATTATTCTGTAGCTGAATGTCACTATTAAATGACATTAAAAGTAAGGAAGGTGCCCATGTTTATCAAGTCATGGACATTATTATTCAGATGAGAAATAATTGGGAAATGTTGCCAATTGTGAATAAACGGGCTAAATCCAGTTTACCCAGTGTTTTTCTTTTGGACCAGTAAGAATTGATGGTGCAGCTTCATCAAGGTATAAATCTATAGAAAGGAAATAATCTGGTTTTGATAGTACTAATAGGAAAATTGTGTCACTTCTTTTAATGTTGTCCAATTCTTCATCACTTACCACAACAGATTCTTTGGTTGGATGATTAACTTTTCTTTTCTAAGAAGACAAAAAAGAATTATTACAAAAAAAGAAATGAGCAAATAGGAAAACTATAATTATATAAATGATATAAATCCAACTTCCCTTAGTTAATAGAAAACACATAAATGTATTTGATTGTAATAAAATCACATATTAAATACAATTTCAGTTTTTGGATTTGGTGAAGCTGAATTCAAATCACAAGATATTGGGAGTTATCAGCAATCTAAATATGGTAATAAGGATTTGATTATTGGGTCAGTAATCTGTAGTGACTGATTTGGTATTAAATGACTAGGGATGGGCAAATTTGACCCGTTTAGTTTCGCCAAAAATTTGCCGCCGGCGAAATGTCACGACTCCCATTACAGTCTATGGGCGTCATTTGTTTTTTTCCCACCATGCAAGTCTATGGGCGTAATTTCCGTGGCGAAACAAGGCGAAAAAATTCGCCCATCCCTGTAAATGACATAGTTGGTGCAAACACAAGTAGAACGTATTGTATCCCCTATACTAAAGCCAAATCATATAACAAAAATGAATGGAAACAGCACTAGTGACTGTAGCACAATACAGATATATTGAGGAACAGTCAGTCTGTCTCTATCTCATCATCATGTTATTAGTAGTGATGGGCGAATTTATTTGCCAGGCACGAATTTGAGGCGAATTTGCGCTATTCGCCGCCAGTGAATAATTGAAAAATGCAAAACGCCCGCAAAAATTCGCCGGCGTCAAAAAAAAAATTTCACAGCGTCGGGAAAAAACGGACGCCGGCGTCAAAAAGACGCCGGTGCCGTTTCGCCAATTTATCGCCGTTTCGCAAATTTTCCGGCGAAGCGAAACGGCGCAAATTCGCTCATCACTAGTTATAGTATTAGCAACTGTCACAAACAGAACAATGTTCAGAGATAATCCAGTAACAGAGTTTGAGGACAAGTTTCTCCCCCATGAAGTTATTCACTAAATGAATTATGTCATGTTATAGTAGAAAAAACAACGTCCTTACCTTGCGAAAACAAAAACATTTGAAAATAGTTTTCCACATTTTGATGTTAGTTGTTTTTTTGTTAGATGTTAGATTTTTTTTTTGTTGTTTTGATACGATAAAATATTCTTCTGTGGAGAGAAAAAAAGAAAACCATTTAGTAAAGAAACAGTTTAGTAATCCCAATACTTTGTTCTATGTAATATCCCGATATATATATATATATATATATATATATATATATATATATATATATATATATATATATATATATATATGAGGCCCAAACAGCCCCCACCTCCACACTAGTGGTATATATAATCAAATGCCCTTGTGGTTTATTGTACTGTGGCAAGAAGGTGAGGCAGCTAAAGGAAAGGATAGGCATCGAGCGAGTATTAGGGCAGCGTTAGACCCAGAGAGAGTCAAAAATAAGAATAAAGACGACCTGAAACAGGACAAAGCCCAACAGCCGGTGGCCAAGCATTGGGCGGAGGCCAAACATAGTGCCTCCTCCTTTAGATACCTGCCGATAGAGCAGATACAAATGCATCCAGGAGGTGGTGATGTAGGAAAAGCGCTTTTGAAAAGGGAAGCCTTTTGGATTTATGAACTCAATTGCGTCTCACCAAAAGGTATGAATGGGCAGATCAAGTTGTAAGTTGTAGAGTTGATCTAAATGGATAAATAGAGTCTGGTAGTTCTTTTACAAACTTTCTATTTATTCTGTGGCTTTTACAGTGAAAGGAAATGTTTTATAAATTATGGATACAATTTAGCTACAACTTTGTTTCTCTTTTCCTTTTAGGACACTTTAGTAACATATGGATTTTAATTGAGCACTGTAACACGAGCTTATGAAACACACCGGTGACATCTTGTGGACAAAATGAATTTTACAAGTACACATAACTTATACACTGTTTGATATCACGAAATGTTTTGTCAATTTTTTTACACGTTTTTATACACTAATTTATGGTATTTATGATGTATATGCGATGAGTGTTCATGATGATAACACTATCTGGGTAAAAATTATTTTTATGTCACATATATGAAGATGGTCACAAGGGTTAAATCACTTCATTAACAGGTTTGGATAACAAGCACCCATTGGAGAATTTGAATGTGTTAGACTATTTAAGATTGGTCAATGTATTTTTGTATCATCCTTGAGAAAGGTCCTAACAAGGACGTTGGATAATGGTACAACGGAATAAATGATTGAGAATTTTTACATGGGAGTGCCGGTTTTCTTGAATTGAAGGTTATATATATTTTAACCATGCACCCCGGCTATATAGGCCACAATAGAGTTTGCCTTGGAATGAGGATACTCACTGGACTGTGATATATATATATATATATATATATATATATATATATATATATATATATATATATATATATATATACTGTATATATGTCTGTGAGTGTGTGTGTATAGATACATTTACAGCTATGGGATCCATTACCCAGAAACCTGTTTTTGAGAATGCTCCATAATACAGGAAGGCTATCACCCACAGACTCCATTTTAGTCAATTAATTAAAATTCTACCATATTCATGATACCACTAGTAGTCTGAAAGCTCCCACTGTACCAGTAAAACGGTTATTTTTAATAAAGTTTTCTCCCAAATATACAGAGATCTACTCACCTCAGTCTCCTGATCAAGAATGAGAAATCTCTGGGCTGCAGCTGTACACCTTGACTTTGTCCATTATGACATCATAATGACAACTGTTTGTTTGAACAGCTGTGAGATTCAGAGCATTGTGACATCACGCATGCAGCCCAGGCAGGGCAGTTATAACAGCAAGTTAAATCATGGTTGCGGAGTTCAGTTAAATTCAATTAAGTTGAAGAATAAAGTGCAGTGGGTTTTGTTGCCATGATGAGAGCCTGTTTATTCAGTAGCCATTCTCAATATAGGGAATGATACCATTACAACATGTATATTATTGTGTATTATTTGTATAAGAAATGGTACAATTAATATATTACAAAGACTGCCCCATTATTATATATAATGTATATGAGCATAGGGAACGCAGTGTTGGCTTGTACCTGAAATTGCAAAACAGTCCTGTCATTTTTTAGTGTTTAAATGTATTTTATTGAACTGGGGCAGCATAGCGCATCTTGTCACAACTGGATATCAGTGCAAAGAGCTTTTTGGCCTTAGATTTAATCATGTTAATAAATTCATGTTATGTATTTAGCAAACAAAAGTCTAAATTTTATTTTTCATACAATGCTTTCATTTAAATGCACTTCTTTCATTTAAATGCACATCACAAGGTTGTTCCTTTTATGTATTTTGCCACGCTACCATAACTACAACCTTATTGTAACAGTGTAAGCTGGATTGGTATTCAAATACAGGGTCTGACGGTTTCTTTTTATGCACATGAGCAGGTTTTTTAATGTGCATTTTTTTTTGGTTGCTGATGATCCAGAGAGCGGGTCTGGGCCGACGGGGCCCACAAGAACCGGGGTCCGTCGGGTTTTTTCTCTGTGTCCCAGGCCGACCCTGTTCAATTATTAATTGTGTTTTTTAAATGATTCAAAATATTTAAATATTTATTTATAAAAAATATTAATTTCTGTCTACTATGGAAACATTAGGGATGCACCAAATCTAGGGATCGGCCTCTTTCAGCAGGATTCGGATTCAGCCGAATCCCTCTGCCAGGCCAAACCGAATCTTAATTTGCATATGCAAATTAGGGAATGGGAAGTAAATCTAGTGACTTTTTGTCCCATTCCTAATTTGTAGATGTAAATTAGGATTCGGTTCAGTATTCTGCCGAAGCTTTCTTGAAGGATTCGGGGGTTCAAAATAGTGGATTCGGTGCATCCCTAATTTAAAGTAGTTCATCGAATTACGAATTGTACCTTGATCATTGTCACTAGTCGATCTAGTGCAAAGTGCTCAATTACAGCTGGGAGTTTCTGAAAGGAAAATAACACAAAAAATGGTGCTTTATTATGAAATAATATTTGTATGTATTATAAATAAAAACAACATTTCAATTCCCTGACATTCATTTTTGCAGTATGAGACAGATCTGCTGTCGTGTGCCAAAAATACAGGAAGAGTCCCCGAAATTATGCCTCAGCCGACCGAGTTGTTTTATACTGGTCATGAAACTTTTGAGCTGTCTTTTAAAAGAAGGTGCCTTGGTGGCGATACATTGTTTATATAGGGAATCATCTACTCCCCTATAGTAAAACAGGATATTTAAAAGTCACCAAGGAGTTCAATGACCATATAACGGCACAGGGCTGAAGGCCGAGGTCTTCCTTTTGTGCTGGGTGCCATTGGCATGCTGTAGGTGACACAGGTGACAAAATGCAGGGTCACCTACATTCCAATAGGTACTGGGCTTTATATATTTATAAGCAGAAACACAAGACAGTAACTGCTTGGGAGTATTTAATGAATTCCTATCCCACAACAATTGAGTGAAGTCTGGCCTTGAATACATACAGAAATAGCACACTATATTTATGGTTTTAATTTCATCAAATGCACATTGACAAAATTTTTTCCTTTTAATTCAGAGGCAAATTTTTCCAGTTGCTCTTGAATTTAGCACATATGGCTGATAGTTGACCATGGAAAAAAATAACAAATTTCTAGGTTAATGCTGCAAAGTGCCTCTCTATAAAACCATCATGAAGCCAGAAAAGCTCATCAAAGGAGTAGTTCACCTTTAAGGTAACTTTTTTTATGTTATAGAATGGCCAATTCGAATTAACTTTTTAATTGGTTTTCATTATTTTTTTTATAGTTATTTGCCTTTTTCTTTAGACACTTTGCAGCTTTCAAATGGGCGTCGCTGACCCCCTTCTAAAAAGCAAATGGTCTGTAAGGCTACAAATGTATTGTTATTGCTACTTTTTATTACTAATTCTTCTACTCAGGCCCCTCCTATTCATATTCTAGCCTATTCAAATCAATGCATGGTTGCTAGGGTAATTTGAACCCTAGCAACCAGATTGCTTAAAATGCAAATTGAAGAGCTGTAGAATAAAAAGCTAAATAACTCAAAAACCACAAATAATAAAAATTAAAACAAATGGCAAATTATCTCAGAATATCACTCTCTACATCATACTAAAAGTTCTCAAAAGGTGAACAACCCCTTTAATTACATTCTCCTTTTTGTGTTTTTCTTTTTCAAATATCTAAAATGAATCTACCCGTGGATTTTTTGCAACATGGTATAGATCTTTGCCCGTTACATATATGCTGTTAGTGATATTTTACGTATAACTACTGTATCAGAAGCTGTGCCAGGAGGAGCCCGCAGAGCCCTGTACTTACCGCTTGCCTCAGAGCAGGCAGTAGGCTCCTCCTCCTCGCGCTTCTTAATTTTCACGTCTGAATGACACACAAGTTAGGAGGTGAGTGTAAGCCTACATGCCACCCCTGCCCTTCCATCTTATATAAAGTGCTGCCCAATGCAGGCAACCCTATATCAAAGGGGAAAGCCATCGGTTTCTGGACTTGGAAATGCAAAGCGCAGTAAGCATAGTCCACAACCGAGGCTTATCCCTTCGAAACAAGCAGACTTTTGAATCTGCTCTGAATACAGCAGACCTATCAGTTAAAGGAGAAGGAAAGGTAAAAACTAAATAAGCTTTATCAGACAGGTCTATATAAATACACTAGCAAACCCTTAAATTAATGCTGCTCTGAGTCCTCTGTCAAAAGAAACACTGCATTTCTTTCCTTATATCGTGTTTACATGGGCTTCTGTATCAGACTTCCTGTTTTCAACTTTAAACCTCCAGGGCTTGGGCTTGAGCATGCTCAGTTTGCTCCTCTCCCCCTCCCTCCCTGCTGTAATCTGAACTCAGAGCAAGCAGGGAGAGACTCAGGCAGGAATTGATGTCACACCAAGCTAATATGGCAGCTGCTATCCTAGAGAACCTGAATGAATGTTTTAAAGTTGGTTACATTCAGAATTTGATTATGAGCCAAGTATTAAAATAACGTAACAAACATGTACAGAACAATCAATATTTATTTTGGTCACAAAGCGTGTTGTCAACATAAATTACATGTGCCCTTTGGGCCTCTACAAGAAATGAAATGTACTATAATATTATTATAGTATAATATTTATACTTCTGGTTTCCCCCGGACACACACATTCAAGCTTGGCTCTGCAGAATCCTAGAACAGAAAAAGAAAATGATCATTTTAATTGCATTAATATGTTTGACGTGTGGTTTAACACAATTTCACAAGCACTTTCACACCAATTAAGTTAACCAGGCATTAGATGATTTGCTTTGATTGGTTAGGTTGCCAAACAAGTGGGTGTTTGTGTTGGATCAACCTAATTTGGCCTACTACTTGGGAAGCCAAATCAGTCAAACATCTAACCTCTGGGCCAACAGTCAGATCACAATAAGGGTCCTGGGCAGACCGGTTATGGCTCATACATAGGCCAATAAGCTACCGACTCAATCTGGAGTTGGCAGGTCGGCAGCTAATGGGCAGCTTGATTTCATATCTGGTGAATACATCTGGTACATACAAAGTACAGTAATGCTGCCTTTCTTGCTACAGGCCAGCAAATCCAGACTGGGATTCAGAACATGCCCTGGCATTCCCAGTACAGAGAAGCCCATACAGCTTTCCACCTGCCCAAGAAACAATGGACTGTCTCCAGCATCTTACAGCAGCCTGCCAGAACTCACAGATTGGAAGTCTGGCCCTGCAGTCCAGTATATACATCAATTAAATCTCAGCTCAAGCCCCAAGGTAGGTGAACAAGAATAGCCCACCTGCTTCCCCTGTCCTGCTCAAATTAATATATGCAAATCCAATAAAAAAAAAAAAGGTACTTCATGTATTCATATGACTTATAAAAAGAACCTGTTCTTTTAAGTGCTATGAATACATTTTGACTTTTTTAAGGAGTGTTTTTTTGGATTTATTTATAGCAAGTATGGAGGCTTTCAAGTAGCCCCCTGCAGCAAGGACCCCCCTCCTTTTGAACTTAGTGCTTTGTGTGTCATCCTAACACATGTGTACTGCAAATTAATACTGTATATGTATCAGGGGCAGTGTTTTTCACATCTTTGTTTGTGACCTATAAATAAAAATGTGTGGCCCAATGCACCACTGTGATCACGTCAAATGCTCTGGACTCCTGCAGTCACTTTCCACTCATTTCAGGTGTGTTTCAGGTTGATACCAACCAACACACCAGTGGCAGCTATAGGAAACACCTCTCCCATTTACATGAATAAGAAGTGCCTGCAGTGCCAGCTGCCCAACAAAAATATGTAACAAAACCCATACCTTATTTAAATATTTCCTTCATTAACCAAGCTGTCAGCATAGTCATCATCATCTTCCTCCTCTTCCTTTGCTCTAAAATGCAGGTTTCTGAACTCTTCTGCTCATCGAAGCACAACAAGGCACAGCAGGTGGCAGGTCCTAACAGAAACCACAAACATTTTAATCATATGAATGTGCATGAAATGTGGAAAGAAATAGTGACTACTGGGAAAAATATTAAAAAAATATATATAATAATATATTATTGCATTTAAATGGATATGGAATCCAAAGTAGCCCTTAGTATGTGTACGGATTTTAAAACTTCGCAGGACATGGCAAAAATGGATCCAGTCATGCAGTGTTCTTTCAAGTCCATTTTGGCCAGGCTCATCTTCTAGCTTTTTTTTTTGGCTCTGTGCCAACCCCAACCTCACTTGCCATCATAGAACACAATTTACAGAAGCCGCTAGGACTGCATGCTTTTTTTTTTTTTTATTTAAACAAGGAGTCTTATTGGTTTGCTATTACAGCAACTCATTCATTAACATTATACCTGGTTTTATTGTCAAAAGTGGCAGAACACCAATTATGAGGAATATAGCCTGGCTTGTGTAACAATAAACCAATACATTTGAGCCACCAGTTTCGGGGGATTTTCCAACTTTAAAGGGGTTGTTCATTTTTGAATAGAGAGAGTGATATTCTGAGACAATTTGCATTTGGTTTTGATTTTTTATTATTTGTGGTTTTTGAGTTTTTAGCTTTTTATTCAGCAGCTTTCCAGTTTTCTCTTCCCGGAATCTGGTTGCTAGGGTTTTACTAGGGTCCAAATAACCTTAGCAACCATGCATTGATTTGAATAAGAGACTGGAATATGAACAGGAGAGGCCCGAATAGATAGATGAATAATAAAAATCCATATACAAAAATAGCAATAACAATACAATTGTAGCCTTGCAGAGCATATGTTTTTAGATGTGGTCAGTGACCCCCTTTTGAAAGCTGGAAAGAGTCAGAAGAAAAAGGCAAATAATGAATAAACTATTAAAAATAAATAATGAAGACCAATTGGCCATTCTAGAACATACTAGAACCACCCCCAGATACAAGGGACAATGACATTTTGTGTTTACTTTCATGTTGGTTCTACAGAAATACCTTTTTAGGTCGGAGATAAAATCTTATTTGGACACCTCATTTAAAGTTGGAAAATAATTTACTCTTACTAAAAACGTCCTTCTGTGTTACTTCTAACACCCAACTTTCCTAAGCCACTTCAAACTAAGCCCCTAAACAACTTACACTTAAGGTGTGCATCAAGTCTAAATTCAGGATTAGGACCAAGAGGAGGACTACTCAGAAGCCTCTATCTTATATACCATGGGGCTGTTGGCTGTGGGAAGAACAGCAGCACAATTCGAATGCCTTCCGTTAGCACAGCTTGCAGGAGAACATTAAACACTAATCTAAAATAACTATCGGGAAAGGCAGTGCCCTATGTTATTTAAATAAATTGTATAATAACACTTCTCTACATATATTAAAACTGAGTCAGTACATGCATTATGTACGGCTTAGCACACAATGATAGAGCAGATTAGAATCCTCCATAGAGGGTTAGTGTGCATGTGTTCCACCATTATTTGCATGAGCATTGGGATATGTGTACAAGGCTGTTGCTAAATTACACAAGTGCCTCAGGGCACAGGCCCACATCCATATACATTGCAGGTGTATATAAAATGTGAAGTGCAAAATACTTCTAACCTCTTTTTGTTCCATGCTCTCTGCTTTTGTTTTCTTGTTTCCTTATGTCTTATTTGCTTTTCTCCACTATTCCTCATCTTTCTATTCAGACCTCCATTCATATTGCAGTCTCTTATTCAAATCAATGCACGGTTGCTAGGGAAATTTGGCCAATAGCAACCAGATTGCTGAAATTGCAAACAGGAGAGCTGCTAAATAAAAAGCTAAATAACTCCAAAGAAACCCACAAATAATAAACAAGAATACCAATTGCAAATTGTCACAGAATATCACTCTCTACATCATGCTAAAAGTTAAAGGGGAAGGAAACCTAGTCGGCACAAACACCCCACCCCCCTTTGTTGCCCACCCTGACTCCTCCCCCCTGGCCTACCCGTCCCGCTGGGCAAATGCCCGTAACTTGTTACTTACCCTTCTGCGCAGGTCCAGTCCAGGGAGTTCACCGACGACATCTTCTTCCACGCGATCTTCTTCCTGCTGTGAACTGCGTTTTGGCGCATGCGCAGTAGGAGCATTTCGTCGGTAACGGATCTACTGCGCATTGCGCCAAAAGTCACGCGCATGCGCAGTAGATCGTGCCGGCGAACTGATCCTACTGCGCATGCCGCTGTTCACAGCAGGAAGAAGATCGGGTGGAAGAAGATGTCGTCGGTGAACTCCCTGGACTGGACCTGCGCAGAAGGGTAAGTAACAAGTTAGGGGCATTTGCCCAGCGGGATGGGTAGGCCAGGGAGGGAGGAGGGAGCAACAAACGGGAGGGGGGGTGGGGGTTTGCGCGACTAGGTTTTCTTCCCCTTTAACTCAAAGGTGAACGACCCCTTTAAAGCATCAGTACTACGCCATACTTGCAGGTGAGCTTCTTTCGGGATAAGATGTGCAAGTGCGTGCGTTTATCAAGTGTGTCAATCTGTGTGTTTATGTAGAACTGCACACGTATGACCCTGTCAATTAGCTTGGTGGTTCATATGACATTTGATAATGCTCAGAACCTCCACAGATAACTACACAAGTGTGCTAATGCAATATTAATATATATTAGGATGGATGATAAATTAAGTTTGATAGACATCAAGGAAAACTCACCTGCATTAGATCTGCATTTTCAAAACAGAGTCCCAGAGGCATCGGCTGATTGCTGTCTTCATCTACAAATGGACTGCCATTCAGATAAACCTCTCTTACTTTAGAGGGCTCAGAGGACGTTTTGTGACTAAACCCTACTCCATCCTCACTGTCATCTGTTAAGGCCATTACGTGAAACCTCATTCAAATCAGAAAAGGGGGATGCAGAAGGACATGTATTAACGTTTCCAGCATTGCTTTCATTAGACGCTGTGTTGTCGGTTTGTTTATGAATTCCTGTTCATCAGATTCCATCAGACCCTTTTCATCATTTTTCCAACTTCTTTGGAGACTTTTTGTCTGTGTTTTTGCTAGAAACTGCCTGCAAAGAAAAAGGGTGGAAATTTAGAGTTAGTCATATGCATATGTGTATGTACATACACACACACAGTTAAAGAGAATAGAGGTCATTTACACAGGTGCAAAATTGTATACATTTACATGTTATTCACAAAGTTACTTGCACTAATACATGTTTCGGTTCAACCTGCAATCAAGTGCATGCAAAGCTAACATACCCAGGTAATTAATTAAACATAATCTGTTTGTAATACCACTCCATTTGATAACTGCCCTGCAACCAATATTCACAATTACATCTGGCCTTTTCTGCTGTAAGGATCAGATGATATTCATTTTTTTATAGAACCAACTTTAGTGAATGGAGGAAATAATTAATCATGTTCAAACCTGAGGCAAGACCAGGAGGTTAAGAACTTGCAATCCCCACAGCACCCAGTGTATCCATTGTAAATTAGGGGCGGGTAGGGAAATGCACCGAATCCACTTTTTTGGATTCAGCCGAACCCCCGAATCCTTTGTGAAAGATTTGGCCGAATACCGAACCCTAATTGCATATGCAAATTAGGGGTGGGAAGTTTTCTTCCTTGTTTTGTGACAAAAGTCACGTTATTTCCTTCCCTGCCCCTAATTTACACATGCAAATTAGGATTCCTTTCCTGACTCTGTTTTATCAAAATGAAGAAGTTTCTCCAATCTTAACATTGTCACGTACAAATAAAGAGAATGAAGATCTTAAAGGACTATCACGAAAATTTAATGTAAGCTTCATCGTACTGAAACTTTATAAATACAATTAAAAATTCTACTTCATTTCTGAAATAAAGTTTATCCTCACTATCCCTCTCTCAGCATCTGTTTCTCTTCATTCTCTCTTCATGCAGCAGTTGGGTGTCAGATAATCACTGACAGTTACATCCAATAGATCTTATAGGGGGGGTCCCTTTGTGATCAGATGTGTTAGAATTGATTCAAATCACTAATTCCACTTCAAACAAATAGTGTGAGCTGTAACACATGTTCTAGACAAAAGGAGCCTCCTATAAGAGATGTTGGATTGAGATGTCCTTCACACTCACACTCACAACTCCTGCATGAAGAAACAATGAAGAGGCAGATGCTGAGGAGACTGAAAAGGAATTCGAATATTTCAGAAATGGTTTAGAATTTTTAATTGATGACATTTAAAAAAACCATGTTATTTGTGTGATGATGAAGCTTCTATGGAATGTTCATGCTACCGCTAGTTCCCCTATCAATGGCCTGTGTGGAAGTGGAGGAGCCCAGTGTTCCGGCAAAGGGAACTGTTTCGCTATGTATTAAGGCATGAAAAGTGGATGGGCAGTCAGCAGCAGCAGCAGGTAACGCCCCACAGCCCCATGGAACCTGCTGGAACCGACATAAAGGCAACTGTGGCGCGCCCTCAGCCCAAATCACTTACCCGGACTCTAAAGCCCCTTGACGCTACGAGACAGGAAGCGGCGAATGCCGGGAACTCCTTCAGGTCACGCAATAATCCCCCCGGTTCAAGCAGAATTATTCACAGCACAAAACAAACCTCACCGCTCCTAAGGCCTGACGGACTTTCTGTCGCAAGGCCTGAGTTTTAATCGCTGCACAAAATATCAGCAGCCGAGTCCCAGAGGCGATACACAGAACCGACCCCCGTTCCACCGCTCCTTCTCTCCCATCTCCATAACCACCGCTTGACAACAACCCAAGTACTGCGCAAGCGCGAAATGACTTGAAGCAAAGCATTCTGGGAGATGGAGTTCGGCTGCCGAACCGGAGCGCTTTGGTTATGCGGCAGAGCGCAGGGAAGGAGTGAGCATGCGTGTCAGGAGATAAGAATTGTATAGTAGCTGTACCTCCGCCGAGAAAAAAGATCCGGTGTTAAGAACCAGGACATTACACAGCGAGCAGAAGTACGGAATTGGCCTGCAAGAACCTGGCGGAAGTGAAGCAGAAGGCATGCAGGAAACGTCACGTGGTGTCTGTGTGTAGATAGAAGATAGAAGGGACTGGGAAATGAGCTCAGCTGCCTGAACACTCGCTCTGAGGGTACAAGTAGCTTTTTGCCATTGTGCCATGTTACCATGTTACTGTTGTGCTGCTTATTCTGCCTGCAGTTTAGCTGCTTAAAGGGAATCTTACCCCAAAACATTTTTATTGCGCAATGGAAGCAGCATTTATACATTTGTAACTGTATTTGCACTGGAAAGCAGAATGAGTTATTATTTCTTTTCCCTGGTTGTGACTCGTGAAACAATGTAGCACACATCGGTTTCCTCCACGTTTGTTCATTCAGCTGCTATTGTGCTACTTACACTCAGAACAAGCAATGTAGCCAATATAAGCTGCTTTCAGTGACAATTGCATTTAGTTATAACTTTGAAATCTGACATGGGGCTAGGCATATTGTCAATTTCCCAGCTGCCCCCCAGTCATGTGACTTGTGCTCTGATGAACTTCAGCCCACTCTTTACTGCTGTACTGGCAAGTTGGAGTGATATCACCCCTCGCTTTCCCCCCAGCAGCCTAACAACCAGAACAATGGGAAGGTAACCAGATACAGCTCCCACTGAGACTGCTCCAGTTACATTAAGTAGGAGAAATAACAGCCTGCCAAGAAAGTAGTTCTATCCTAAAGTGCAGGCACAAGTCACATGGCTGGGGCAGCTGGGAAACTGACAATATATCTTACCCCATGTCTGATTTCAAAATTGAATATAAAAAATCTGTTTGCTCTTTTGAGAAATGAATGTCAGTGCAGAATTCTGCTGAAGCAGCACTATTAACTGATGTGTTTTAGAAAAAAAACTTGCTTTTCCATGACAGTATCCCTTTAAGAACTTGAATGGAAAAATATGAATCAGCAAGGTCGGGGGTTGACGACCCAAAAACTCTAATTGATCGATGTTTTTGGCGGAAAAAACCTTGAACTTTCGGGCAATACCCTCTGAAAAAGCTCGACATCATGAAAACTATTTAAAACTGATTTAAGGGACCTCTGTCATTCTAGCTATTTTTAGGGTAGGGTATAATAAATCTCGAAAATTTGATTTTTTTTTTTTATGTTTTTTAAAAAACTTGAAAAATTTGTTGTTGTGTTTTTTCACCGGAACAATGGATTTTTGACCAAAAAATTAACCTTGAAAACATGAATTATTGTGGATCCTTCATGAATCACCTGGGATACCTTCATTGGAAAAAAACCCCATAATATCCCCCCCATCAGACATATTTATTGGAAGAGAAGCAAAATCCACGTTGGTCATGTCATAACCACACCCACCTTTGTTACATGACATTAAGGGGGTTATTTACTAAACTCCTGGGAGCAGGCACACGGATCGCTTTGTTTTCCGAAGTTGTCCGTAATTGCCTCACAAGGAAACTTTGGGCGACTTCGGAAAACAAAGCGCTCCATGTGCCTGCCCCCAGGCAATTTACATTTTAGCTGGCGGAGGCAGATCAAGGAGATTAGTCGCCACGAAGAAGAGATTTGCCTGGCGACTCTGCCTGTGTGGCCAGACCCTTGGACTTCACTCTACTAGATACTGTATAGGCTCCCTACTATTCCTCCTTTTCAAAATACTAAATACTTTCCTTTGATGCAGATGCCTGCACTTCTAAACATTCCATCAATCATTACAGTAATAGAGAAAGCCGAATTATTTCAGTACCTGGAACCTGGACCACATGCAAGTGTCACTTTGTATTGGTGCTTTGTACACAGCGTCTTCAGCCAAACTGTCCCATTACAGCTATAGATCCAAATATATACATCTCAATCCAGTTTTGTTTTTCTTTATTTTATACATAGTTTTACACCTTTGCAAAGATCAGGGACCCCAACTCTCACCATAAGTGTTCAGTTTTAACTCTCCGCTAATTTATATTTTTGTATTACACAAGGCAAATTCGTACACTTTTGGTGGCCCCCAGTTCCAAGCCTCCAACAGTGGGGTACTGGCAGGTCTTGTAGCTTACAACAAAGATTCCTGATTCCCCAGCCTCTCCAATTTCTAAGCTTGGTGTCCGGAAGAGAGGTCGGCACCTCTCCAATATGTATAAGAACAAAAGAATCACCAGACACTCAACAGCAGGTGAAGTGGGGCGAACCCCTGCATGTTTAATTCAAGTCTTGTGATGTAATGTTTTGGGGGCGGACCCCTTCATCAGACATGCAAAGTAGCGTGCACACGCCTCATAAATAGCCCTCATAATTAAGAACAATTACAACATGTTAACAATTCAGATTTCCTGATGCAAAGCACCGGCATATGCCAATGCATTTATGGATTCATTTGTGAACACTCATATTTTACACTGTAACAAGAAAGAAACATAACGTCAAAGTTTTTTTTTACTTGTAACAGTACTAACATTGTGTACTGTATTAAATGCCCGTGTGGGTTGGCGGATATAGGGCAGACAGGCAGAAGTATAAAATACATTTAAACGAACACAAATCAGTTATCCGCAACCATGTACCCCCAAAGAGGAGAAAAGAACAGGGTCAGAGGAAAAAAAAAGAAAAGAAACTACTCTGGCACGACATTTTCACCAACAGGGACATAGGGTTTATCAATTGAGATGGCAAATCTTAGAAAAAGTAAATGGCAGCAACCAGAAGGAAATAAAAAAGAGACTATTACAAAAGGAGTGCTTCTGGATATGGCTGCTACAGGCAAAACAGCCACAAGGGTTAAACGAGGAGATTAACTTGAATTGTTACTTATAAATCTATTTGTATCTATTATGTTCCTGTACCTAATTTGTTGTAGTTGCAATGTTTCATTTATCCCTTCAGTGAACGAGACTAAGACCAGGGAAAGTTTTCACTCAGGGTGAAGTAGTTCCTTTTCCTTTATTATTAGTATTGTTGTTCTTAAACTTTGTACTCTTTTTGATATGTGTAAATGTTTTTAACTTTATTATCACTGGTTTTTAGGCAATATTGTATCTTGCATTAACATGTTGGATTAACTGATAATGTAAAAGAAGAAAGCACTGGACACTTTCACATATATGCGGATCACAGGATGGTTTTATCCACAGTTTTTTATTCATAATGTCTTTTCACAATTTTTTTATTCATAATGCTATCTTTTATCATATTATGTAATACACAAGTGGTTACTAGTAAATTATTGTTTTTGGCAAGCATGTTGTGCTTTGCATCAGGAAATCTGAATTGTTAACATGTTGTAATTGTTCTTAATTATGAGGGCTATTTATGAGGTGAGTGCACGCTACTTTGCATGTCTGACGAAGGGGTCCACCCCTAAAATGTTACATCACAAGACTTGAATTAAACACGCAGGGTTCGCCCCACTTCACCTGCTGTCGAGTGTCTGGTGATTCTTTTGTACTTGTACTAGCAGGACTCCCATCCGGAGCCACATTGATGGAGAGTGGGCTAAGCTGCTGCAAAAAGTGGTGGGGTTTGGCAGCAGTTGGTCGGCTGAGTTTGTTTGTATAGGGAGTGGGGCCAGGTGGGTGTAGATTGCCTAATTTAATAGGGATATTTATCAAATTTCTATCAAATCTATTAGCACCCTTTTAATAACTATGCCAGTGAATATTGAGCGGTTTCCTTTAGAGGAGGTCCACTAATATCAGAAGATTAACATCCTGTACTTATTTGATATTTAGTATTTTTGTCTGGGATGTCGAGCTACAACTCACAAAGGAAAACTTTACCCCCAAAATGAATATTTAAGCAACAGATAGTTTATATCATATTAAGTGGCATATTAAAGAATCTTACCAAACTGGTATACAGTAGAACCCCCATTATACGTTTTTCAGGGGACCAGAAAAAAATTATATAAAATCCAGGAAAATGTAAAATCAGGGAAACGTATTATGCATAAATATAGGTGGGACCACAAAACAACAATGTAAAATGAGGGGAAACTTAAAATCAGGAGGATGTAAAAAGGGGGTTCTACTGTATATATTAAAGTAAATAATTGCCCTTTTACATCTCGTACCTTGCCCCATTTATGATGGTCTCTGTGCTGCCTCAGAGATCACAGACAAGAAATACCCGCAGCTCTAAGTGTAAGAGAAAGAAGTGTGGGAAGCAAAGATGAACTCTGTTTTTTAATTGGCCTCATGTGACCGACATATATGGGTTGTTTGCTTTGTTTGTGTGCAACCGTGAATCTATGATCCCAGGGGGCGGCCCTTATTTTTTTAAAAATGGCAATTTTCTATTTATGGTTACCTGGCAATAACTACTAAAAAAGTATATTTTATGAAATGGTTTATTTACATGAAAAGCAGGTTTTTACATTATGGGCTTGTTTTTATGCATATCTTTTATAGAGAACCTACATTGTCTGGGGGGTATAGTTAGTTAAGTTAGAGTTTCCTAACAGGTATAAAATCCACCTATATGAAACAACCTAATGAGAGTATTGGGCTTCAGCTCTGCCCATTTTATGGACTGACAACTTAATGTTTGCTCACTAAGGTAATCATGTCCGATTACAGACATTTCTGATAACTCTCCAAATGTTTTTATTGTAATAAGTTCATACATATTTAATACCTTAAGATTTATTCTATGACCATTATATTAGTGTTGCGCCATACTTTAGTGCGACATGTATGAAGATTCACCTGCGAGTACTATTTACTCTATTCACCAATGGGCATAGCTACTATCACTGATTTATAACAAAGCAGAATTTTTAATTTTTCCATTTATAAAATACAACCCACCATGAGAGATAGAAAGTAAATATTCCGTTTGTTCAGTTTTGTATCACTTACTTGATCTTCACTTCTGCATGCAGATGTTATTCAAATGTTGTTTGCCTTAAGTCATGATGAATCACCTTGCTGCTTATCACCCCAGTGCACAGCCCCTGAATAAAGGAAAAGTGAAAATATAAATATTTTTCTTGCCTTAATGAATTAGATTTATTCCAGAACATACCAAGGAGTTTCATGAGACATACCTTTATACTCTTGCAGTGAAGCAATCCAGCCCTCTTTCAAGGGTGGATATGTAGCTTTAAAGAGCTGTATTTACTATCCCACTGTAACGCTCCATTGAAATCACAGGTCCTCCATATTGGCATTTTTACAGAGGCATTGGAAATATGCCGTAATAGCCATGTTTTCCATGGCCAGAATGTTTCTAAACCTTCAGTTCATTGGATTCTTTCTGCTTCTAGTTATAAAAAAAAAAAAATAAGTCAATACAATTAAAATGACTATTTTAATTCCCCGACCAACTTGAGTTCTAAAAAAACGATCAACATTTAATATCCCTACACAGAATGATAATTATATAACACTCTCATTCTTTATCTTCTTTAATCCCAATACATTTCTCAAATGGTTATTCACTATTTTTACATTACATAGTTATTAGTTAGCAACTTACCCTACTACTATAAATATAATGTAGTTTGTTACAAAAAAGCTTATTCAGTATTTAATTATATAATCGATTTATCAAACACTTACCTCTTCATCTTTAGATGTAACTGCCACCCCTTTATTTCTTTACGGTTGCATCCCACAACAAAGAAGCAAAAGAATCTCTGTGATCCATTTACTGTTATGAACATTATGGAAAAGCAAACGCAAATTTTGTGGTATGGGAAGTTTAGTGGCAGCTCAGGAGCACACAGAAAAAAAGAAGGGACCAAAAAGTCTAGAGACAACTAATTGGCATGTATTTACAAATCACCCAAAATATGACAAAAATTACCTACTAACTGAATATCTTAACATTATAAATGACACCGTTACTTCCTCTCCGATGGCTCCAACTTTACATAACTCAAGTTGGTTCAAAAAAATAGCATTGTATAAAAAAACATGATAATACAAACTGATTTAAGGCAGTTGGACAAATAACCTTCCAACATGAAAAGCACAGGGTTTTAGGGAACTGGGTAACTGACTGTATTAGGGGAGAAGCTAGGAACTGGAATTGTTAATCAAACCTTAAAGTTAGCAGCTTTTGTCGCTTAGTTGTTCCCAAAAATACAGTTCTACAGTGCTTCCGGTATTTAGTCTGCAATAATGATTATATGCCTCGAGAGACCAACTGCACGTAATCCATCTATGTTGTCCACATTATTAGGGACTGCTAAAAAATTATAACTTTGAAGGTAAAAGGAAAAGGCTATATATTACTGGAAGGGTTGTATATGTTCAGTAACATAGCTAGGCTTCACACATATAAAGTATACTTATGTTATATTACTGATACATCTTGGTTCAAAGATAAACTATTTTATTGTTAGACAAACTGACACCTGAGGCAGGTCTTCAACGGACATTATGGGTACATTATTAAAGATCGTTTGTTTTTCCCAAAAAAAATTAGTTTTCAAGGTAGCTTCCAGTAAAAACTTGAGAAAATTTTGAAAAAAGAAAACTGCACATTTTCTGGTCTCGAAATTTTTCAATCATCTTCATAATCAGTGTTCTCAACTCATACTATAGCTTTGAGAAAGCCTTTGTTTTTCTTTTAAAATAGAAACTTTCTCAGTTAACTGTATTGGTTTTGAGAAGCCATTTAGACATGTCTAAATTCAAACTTACAAGCAGCATACATCAGTCTGCTGACAGCACTCATTACTACAGAAACCAACCCATAAATATAACTAATGAAAATTTTAATTAAATAATTCTGCTCAACCCTTTTAAAGGCTTTACGACTTACCTGTTTTGTTGTGCCATTGCTCCTCAAGATTTGGAGATTCGCTGGCCAGGTGTGGTGACCTGATTCATCTGCTATCTCACTATTTAGACAAGAAAATGTATTTAGATGACTGATTGACCCTTGATTTAAAAAAACTGAACACCCAACTTTTCATGCTCCATAAGTAAGTAAGAAAACAGAGGTGTGTGCATGAATGATTGTTATGTTTGGCTGTTCTTTTTTAAAAACAAATTGTATCAATTCAGGCTTAAGAATTAAATACATATCTCTGAAACAATACCTATATGAATGTATGTTGTATGTAATTTTATTTGTTCACCACTCTAGGGCAAAGCACACAGCAAACAATTAAATTCAGTAGTAACAAACAAGTGGTCACCTGCAAATAAAGTGACAATAAGCTGCCATTATATAGAAATACAATTCACATAAAATATAAAATAAAATTACAATAATGAAATGTCAGTGACAAGGAGCAAAGGTGAGACCCTACCCGTCAGGTGAGATAATTGGTAATGACATTGTTGTATACATGCCTTGGTTTTATTGAATGTGGATTTTTATCCTACAAGTCATTGTGTGAAAAGGTTTCTGTATCCGATTCACAAGCACAAGTCCATATGTGTTTCGGAGATATCATTTAATAAATTAATAAAGGTTTAATTAAGAGTCTTTCTGCTCATACCTCATCAATGACTCCTCGTTTGGATTCAGCTCTCTTGCGTCCTTGTTTACTTCAGTTCCTCTCTTGCTGGTTTCCTGTTTATTTCCAGCACTCTCTGTGCTGGTTTTCCCTTTTTACTTCAGCACAGCTCTGCTGGTTTTCCTTGTTACTCAGCACCTCATGCTGTTTTCCTAGTTTACGTTCAGCACTCTCTTGCTGCGTTTCCTGGTTTACTTCGCACTCTACTTGCTGGTTTTCCTCGTTATATTTCAGCACTCTCTTGGCTGGTTTTCCTGGAAACTCAGCCACTCTCTGCTGTTTCCTCGCTTACTTCAGCACTCTCTTGCTGGGTTTTCGAGTTTCAGGCTGGCAGGTGTCATTGCCTGATATTCCTGCGTTGGCTCCTGTTTAGAGAGATAGAATTTGAGATATGTGAACTGAACCCACTTGAATAAAGAAGAACTGCAACACCCAAACCCCTATTAGCCATAAGCAAATTGCACTTCAGCCAATTCAGAATGGAGGTGGACAGGCTCACCAGCAGATCCGGACTGAGAATTAAAATAAGCCCTGGCATTTCAGGTACAACAAGAGGGCCCAAACAGCCCCCACCAGCACTTAAATAACTGCTTGCTATGGTAACTTATAGCAGCCCCTTGGCATTGCCAGAACCCAACAGATGCTGCCCGGCCTGCTCACCGTGCCCAAAGTTGGTGTTGCCTAACCAAAATGCTCCCCAGATGAATATGGGTTTAATATTCTTTAAATTATATTACACCATATCATTTTTCCTTACTCAATGTCAATATCAGGGTTTTGGAGCCACCTGGCAGATGTTGTGGGCCGGGCTCCAGTTCTTCCTCTGGTTTTTCAATTCCTAAAGGACATAAATTAGGAGTTGATGAACTTCTTATAATGCTAATAGTTCAATATCTAGCAGTTTCTTTGTGTAAAGCACAATTCACTCAACTTCATAAAATCAATCAAGTTTAGTTCTGTTACAACTTTACTACAATTGCATTGCCAACATGTTTGTACATAATTAAGAAGGAACAGAATAATTAGAGCCACACATCTCTGGAGGTAGATATCATTGAAAATTAACACAAATGGGGCTGCTAAGGTATAAGAGGTTATTATCAAGTACCGCTCAGGTTTTTTTATGCATTAATTTTTTACATTTACCCGAAATTGCTTGCGGTAAAAAAGTCAGATTTCCTAATTTTTAAGATTTGTTCTAAATTCTCCTGAAAAACTCTTGTAAACTATTGGGGTATTGCATTCGGAATTTAGTAAATAACCCCCAAAGATTAATAGATCCAAACATAGATGCAATCTATATTTATACACAATTTTGATCATTATTATAGTTAGCTGTTCAAAACCTCATATAAAATGGTACAAGTCTCTGTTCCTATAATAGCAACCATTTGGCCCATCAACTATGCCGGGTCAGCCCCATGCTTTAGACCACTTCTTTCTGCTTCCTGCAGAGTATCAGGTTTATCCTGGTTAGACAATGATATGAGACTGTTAGATTCAGTATGTTCTCTCTAGGAATTTGTGATGTTCCAATGGGGAGCATAGCAACAGCTCTTTGTAAATGTGGTTTAAATTTGGAGCTGCCCACTAGAAAAGGCTTAACTTGCTGGGAGCGGGCAACCCGCAATTTAATCCAGAAAATGAACTTTGTAATGATGACTAATAATAGTAAGCACCATATAAAAACAGTTGATGCCGGAAATAAATGGTTGGGTTTACTTTATGCAATTAAGCCTATCATATGATGCTTAGTTATGAACAAAGCTGTGGCTTGTTTTGAAAAAATATGCTTTTTAATTAGTATAACTAATAGAGTTAAATATGATAATAATAATAATGTCTAAATAATGCTCAACGGTCAGATTAGTAGGATTTTATTTTTGATAAAATATAAATCAATGTTATATTTTTCCTTTTGACAGGAGAGAATGATCGGTTTCAATCAACAAAAGAAAACGGTTTTAACAATAAAGTCCATGCCTTATGAAAATGTGCCATTATGGAAAATGGTATGATTATTCTGTTAGCTGAATTCACTATAAATACATTAAAAGTAAGAAGGTGCCCAGTTTATCAAGTCATGGACATTTTATTCAGAAATGAGAAATAATTGGGAAATGTTGCCAATGTGAATAAATGCTAATCCCAGTTTACCCATGTGTTTTCTTATTGACACCAGTAAAATTGATGTTGGTTGCAGCTTCATCAAAAGGTATAAATCTATAGCAAGGAAATAATCTGGTTTTGATAGTACTAATAGGAAAATTGTGTCACTTCTTTTAATGTTGTCCAATTCTTCATCACTTACCACAACAGATTCTTTGGTTGGATGATTAACTTTTCTTTTCTAAGAAGACAAAAAAGAATTATTACAAAAAAAGAAATGAGCAAATAGGAAAACTATAATTATATAAATGATATAAATCCAACTTCCCTTAGTTAATAGAAAACACATAAATGTATTTGATTGTAATAAAAGCACATATTAAATACAATTTCAGTTTTTGGATTTGGTGAAGCTGAATTCAAATCACAAGATATTGGGAGTTATCAGCAATCTAAATATGGTAATAAGGATTTGATTATTGGGTCAGTAATCTGTAGTGACTGATTTGGTATTAAATGACTAGGGATGGGCGAATTTGACCCGTTTAGTTTCGCCAAAAATTTGCCGCCGGCGAAATATCACGACTCCCATTAAAGTCTATGGGCGTCATTTGTTTTTTTCCCCATGCAAGTCTATGGGCGTAATTTCCGTGGCGAAACAAGGCGAAAAAATTCGCCCATCCCCGTAAATGACATAGTTGGTGCAAACACAAGTAGAACGTATTGTATCCCCTATACTAAAGCCAAATCATATAACAAAAATGAATGGAAACAGCACTAGTGACTGTAGCACAATACAGATATATTGAGGAGCAGTCAGTCTGTCTCTATCTCATCATCATGTTATTAGTAGTGATGGGCGAATTTATTTGCCAGGCACGAATTTGAGGCGAATTTGCGCTATTCGCCGCCAGTGAATAATTGAAAAATGCAAAACGCCCGCAAAAAATTCCGGCAAGCTTCCCGTCGGGAAAAACGGATCGCCGGCGTCAAAAAAGACGCCTGGATGCCTGTTTTCGCCAATTTTTCGCCGTTTCGCAAATTTTCCCGGCGACCAGCGAAACGGCCGCAAAATACGCTCATCACTAGTGTATAGTATTAGCAACTGTCACAAACAGAACAATGTTCAGAGATAATCCGAGTAACAGAGTTTGAGGACAAGTTTCTCCCCCCATGAAGTTATTCACTAAATGAATTATGTCATGTTATAGTAGAATAAAAACAACGTCCTTACCCTTGCGAAACAAGAAACATTTGAACAATGTTGTTCCACCATTTTGATGTTTAGTTTGTTTTTTTTGTTAGATGTTAGATTTTTTTTGTTGTTTTGATACGATAAAATATTCTTCTGTGGAGAGAAAAAAAGAAAAACCATTTAGTAAAGAAACAGTTTAGTAATCCCAATACTTTGTTCTATGTAATATCCCCGATATATATATATATATTATGGAGGCCCAAACAGCCCCCCACCCTCCACACTAAGTGGTATATATAATCAAATGCCCTTGTGGTTTATTGTACTCTGTGGCAAGACGGTGAGGCAGCTAAAGGAAAGGATAGGCATCGCGAGCGGAAGTATCTAGGGGCAGCGTTAGACCCAGAGGAGAGTCAAAAATAAGAATAAAGACGACCTGAAACAGGACAAAGCCAACAGCCGGTGGCCAAGCATTGGGCGGAGGCCAAACATAGTGCCTCCTCCTTAAGATACCTGCCGATAGAGCAGCATACAAAATGCATCCAGGAGGTGGTGATGTAGGAAAAGCGCTTTTGAAAGGGAAGCCTTTTGGATTTATGAACTCAATTGCGTCTCACAAAAGGTATGAATGGGCAGATCAAGTTGTAAGTTGCTAGAGTTGATCTAAATGGATAAATAGAGTTTGGTAGTTCCTTTACAAACTTTCTATTTATTCTGTGGCTTTTACAGTGAAAGGAAATGTTGTATAAATTATGGATACAATTTAGCTACAACTTTGTTTCTCTTTTCCTTTTAGGACACTTTAGTAACATATGGATTTTAATTGAGCACTGTAACACGAGCTTATGAAACACACCGGTGACATCTTGTGGACAAAATTAATTTTACAAGTACACAAAACTTATACACTGTTTGATATCACAAAATGTTTTGTAAATTTTTTTACACGTTTTTTTACACTAATTTATGATATTTATGGTATTTATGATGTATATGCGATGAGTGTTCATGATGATAACACTATCTGGGTAGTGATGGGCGAATTTATTCGCCAGGCGCGAATTCGCGGTGAATTTGCGTGATTTGCCGGCAGCGAATAAATTTGCGAAACGCCCGCGAAAATTCGCAGCAAAAATTCGGCGGCGTCAAAAACATTTCCGAAAAAAGCGGACGCTGGCGTAAAAAACGAGACGCCGGCGCAGTTTCGCAAATTTTTCGCAGTTTCGCACGAAATTCGCACATTTTTCGGCAAAGCTAAACGGCGCAAATTCGCCCATCGCTATATCTGGGTAAAAAATATTTTTATGTCACAATATATGAGATGTAGACAAATACAAGATTCCTCTGCACTCAACCCATTATCAATATATTTAAGACAGCGACATTTTGTGCATACTGCTACTGAAAAATGCCCTTACCCTTTAAACAAAACAGGGATTGTTTGTCCATATATTGCAATATATTTAAGCTGGCCAACTACGTCAAAGTCATCCCATATCTGGCCAGTCCTATGCTAAATTTTCATCTGATTCATTTAGAATTCTATGGTTTAATTATACATTTTATAAAAGGGACGAATACGTTTTACCTGCAACTTACTAGCTGCTTTCAAAGTAAAACTCCCAAACTTGGCTGCCCTTTTATTAGACACCAGTGGGATCACCTGACTATAGTTGGAGGGGTTATAAAATTTGTTATAAAATGTATAATTAAACCATAGAATTCTTAATGAATCAGATGAAAATTTAGCATAGGACTGGCCAGATATGGGATGACTTGACGTAGTTGGCCAGCTTAAATATATTGCAATATAGTGGACAAACAATCCCTGTTTTGTTTTAAAGGGTAAGGCATTTTTCAGTAGCAGTATGCACCAAAAATGTCGGCTGTCTTAAATATATTGATAATGGGTTGAGTGCAGAGGAATCTTGTATTTGTCTATATGTATTTTGTGGTCACACCCCTCATTGCACCCCCGCCTAATGATTTTAAAAACTAGTGGTGAGCACAACTTTCCCCGTTTGTTACATGTGAAGATGGTCACAAGGGTTAAATCACTTCATTAACAGGTTTTGGATAACAAGCACCCATTGGAGAATTTGAATGTGTTAGACTATTAAAGATTGGTCAATGTATTTTTTGTATCATCCTTGAGAAAGGTTCCTAACAAGGACGTTGGAATAATGGTACAACGGAATAAATGATTGAGAATTTTTACATGGGAGTGCCGGTTTCTTGAATTGAAGGTTATATACATTTTAACCATGCACCACGGCTAAATAGGCCGTTAATAGAGTTTGCCTTGGAGTGAGGATACTCACTGGACTGTGATATATATATATATATATATACTGTATGTATATATGTGTGTGTGAGTGTGTGCGTATATATACATTTACAGCTATGGGATCCATTACCAAGAAACCTGTTTTTTGAGAAAGCTCCATAATACAGGAAGGCTATCACCCCACAGACTCCATTTTAGTCAATGAATTAAAATCTCTACCATATTCATGATACCCACTAGTGGTCTCAAAGCTCAAACTGTACCAGTAAAACGGTTATTTTTAATAAAGTTTTCTCCCCAAATATACAGAGATCTACTCACCTCAGTCTCTTGATCAAGAATGAGAAATCTCTGGGCTGCAGCTGTACACCTTGACTTTGTCCATTATGACATCATAATGACAACTGTTTGTTTGAACAGCTGTGAGATTCAGAGCATTGTGACATCACGCATGCAGCCCAGGCAGGGCAGTTATAACAGCAAGTTAAATCATGGTTGCTGAGTTCAGTTAAATTCAATTAAGTTGAAGAATAAAGTGCAGTGGGTTTTGTTGCCATGATGAGAGCCTGTTTATTCAGTAGCCATTCTCAATATAGGGAATGATACCATTACAACATGTATATTATTGTGTATTATTTGTATAAGAAATGGTACAATTAATATATTACAAAGACTGGCCCCATTATTATATATAATGAGTATAGGGAACGCAGTGTTGTCTTGTACCTGAAATTGCAAAACAGTCCTGTGCTTTTTTTTAGTGTTTAAATGTATTTTATTGAACTGGGGCAGCATAGCGCATCTTGACACAACTGGATATCAGTGCAAAGAGCTTTTTGGCCTTAGATTTAATCATGTTAATAAATTCATGTTATGTATTTAGCAAACAAAAGTCTAAATTTTATTTTTCATACTATGCTTTCATTTAAATGCACTTCTTTCATTTAAATGCACATGACAAGGTTGTTCCTTTTATGTATTTTGCCACACTACCATAACTACAACCTTATTTTAACAGTGTCAGCTGGAATGGTATTTAAATACAGGGTCTGACTGTTTCTTTTTATGCACATGAGCAGGTTTTTTAACATGCGTTTTTTTGCTGATGATCCAGAGAGCCGGTCTGGGCCGACGGGGCCGACAAGAACCGGGGTCCGTCGGGTTTTTTCTCCGTGTCCCAGGCCGACCCTGTTCAATTTATTAATTGTTTTTTTTTTTTTAAATTATTCAAAATATTTAAATATTTATTTATAAAAATTATTAATTTCTGTCTACTATGGAAACATTAGGGATGCACCGAATCTAGGGTTCGGCCTTTTTCAGCAGGATTTGGATTCAGCCGAATCCTTCTGCCAGGCCGAACCGAATCTAAATTTGCGTATGCAAATTAGGGAATGGGAAGGAATCGTGTGACTTTTTGTCACAAAACAAGGAAGTAAAAAATGTTTTCCCCTTCCCATCCCGAATTTGTAGATGCAATTAGGATTCGGATCGGTATTCCGGCCAAAGCTTTCTTGAAGGATTCGGGGGTTCGGCCGAATCCAAAATAATGGATTCGGTGCATCCCTAATTTAAAGTAGTTTGTCGAATTACGAATTGTACCTTGATCATTGTCACTAGTTGATCTAGTGCCAAGTGCTCAATTACAGCTGGGAGTTTCTGAAAGGGAAATAACACAAAAAATGGTGCTTTATTATGAAATAATATTTGTATGTATTATAAAAATAAACAACATTTCAATTCCCTGACATTCATTTTTGCAGTATGAGACAGATCTGCTGTCGTGTGTCAAAAATACAGGAAGAGTCCCGAAAATTATGCCTCAGCCGACCGAGTGGTTTTATACTGGTCATGAAACTTTGAGCTGTCTTTTAAAAGAAAGGTGCCTTGGTGGTGATACATTGTTTATATAGGGAATCATCTACTCCCCTATTGTAAAAAGGGATATGTCACCAAGAAAGATCAATGACCATATAACGGCACAGGGCTGAAGGCCGAGGTCTTCCTTTTGTGCTGGGTGCCATTGGCATGCTGTAGGTGACACAGGTGACAAAATGCAGGGTCACCTACCATTCCAATAGGTACTGGGCTTTAATAATATTTATAAGCAGTTACACAAGACAGTAACTGCTTGGGAGTATTTTATGAATTCCTATCCCACATCAATTGAGTCTGAAGTCTGGCCTTGAATACATACTGAAATAGCACACTATATTTATTGTTTTAATTTTATCAAATGCACATTGACAAGATTTTTACCTTTTAATTCAGAGGCAAATTTTTCCAGTTGCTCTTGAACGGAGCACATATGGCTGATAGTTGACCATGGAAAAAAATGAATTTTCAAAAGCTCATCAAAAGTTCTCAGAATAGAGAAGTGAGAGGCTACGGTGAATGGAGAATAGCCAGGAGCAAAGTGCAAAGGGAAAAGTCACTTTGATCAAATCAATGGCACTCTAAGATAATTTAAAGGGGTGGTTCACCTTTAATGTAACTTTTATTATGTTATAGAACAGCCAATTTGAATTAACTTTTTAATTGGTTTTTATTAATTTTTTTACAGTTATTTGCCTTTTTCTTTAGACACTTTGCAGCTTTCAAATGGGCGTCGCTGACCTCTTCTAAAAAGCAAAAGCTCTGTAAAGCTACAAATGTATTGTTATTGCTACTTTTTATTACTAATTCTTCAAGCCAGGCCTCTACTATTCATATTCTAGCCTCCTATTCAAATCAATGCATGGTTGCCAGGGTAATTTGAACCCTAGTTACCAGATTGCTTAAAATGCAAATTGAAGAGCTGTTGAATAAAAAGCTAAATAACTCAAAAACCACAAATAATAAAAAATTTAAACATATGGCAAATTGTCTCAGAATATCACAACCCCTTTAATTACATTCTCCTTTTTGTGTTTCTTTTTCAAATATCTAAAATGAATCTATCCGTGAAGTTTTTTGTGTTACCTATATGCTGTTAGAGATATTTTACGTATAGTTACTGTACCAGAAGCTGTGCCAGGAGGAGCCCGCAGAGCCTGTACTTACCGCTTGCCTCAGAGCAGGCAGTAGGCTGCTCCTCCTCGCGCTTCTTAATTTTCACGTCTGAATGACACACAAGTTAGGAGGTGAGTGTAAGCCTACATGCCACCCCTGCCCTTCCATCTTATATAAAGTGCTGCCCAATGCAGGCAACCCTATATCGAAGGGGAAAGCCATCGGTTTCTGGACTTGGAAATGCAAAACGCAGTGAGCATAGTCCAAAACCGAGGCTTATCACTTCGAAACAAGAAGACTTTTGAATCTGCTCTGAATACAGCAGACCTATCAGTTAAAGGAGAATGAAAGGTAAAAACTAAGTAAGCTTTATCAGAAAGGTCTATATAAATACACTAGCAAACTCTTAAAGTAATGCTGCTCTGAGTCCTCTGTCAAAAGAAACACTGCATTTCTTTCCTTATATCGTGTTTACATGGGCTTCTGTATCAGACTTCCTGTTTTCAACTTAAACCTCCAGGGCTTGAGCTTGAGCATGCTCAGTTTGCTCCTCTCCCCCTCCCTCCCTGCTGTAATCTGAACTCAGAGCAAGCAGGGAGAGACTCAGGCAGGAAGTGATGTCACACCAAGCTAATTTGGCAGCTGCTATCCTAGAGAACAGAGTGTCTAGAGCTGTTTACTCAGGTATGGAAAATCATTCTAAAGAATAAAAATGGTGTTCTAGCTTGCACTGTTGTGGCTAATCTATTGGTAATAAACTGCCTTTGTAGCTTTCCTTCTCCTTTAATCCATGTGGCTATGCAGTACTGCGCGCACACAAACACAAACACACACACTCCTGAATGAATGTTTTAAAGTCGGTTACATTCAGAATTTGATTATGAGCCAAGTATCAAAATAACGTAAGAAACATGTACAGAACAATCAATATTTATTTTGGTCACAAAGCGTGTTGTCAACATAAATTACATGTGCCCTTTGGGCCTCTACAAGAAATGAAATGTACCAGAAATGCAGGACAAGCCCAAATCACTAGTACAGTCTTTAACAAAAAACACCCTTATATACCAATTACAAGTTACCTGACTTATTTGTCAGTACACAGGACGGATCCTTAACAGATTTTGTGCATATTTATAATTCTGATCAGCAAATAAACTCAACATTAAAGATTTGTTATAAATCTTTCTAATCGCTTCCCTTATATTCCAGTGTATCTCAAGACTGGGAAACGAGTCCCCCATTCTGTTTGCATTAATCAGAATATTCTAATTGTGTAAGTAGATAATAGAATACAGTTTATATTATTACAGAAAGCAAAACTGGAGGCCTAAGTTGAAAAGGACCTGTATATAAACTGGTTTATGAACCAAGCATGTAAATAAATGTGTGTAAAATATCCCATTAAAAAGAAAAATGGAAATATGAATGGAATATGAATGTCATTTCATTAGGTAAGGACCCTACCTATTGTGCCCCTACCTGTTTCCAAACGACAGAGGAATACAGCAGGGGTTGTTGGCTCCATCTTGCATCACTCAATCTTCTCTTCAAATAATTGCCTACACCCTCAACCCCTGCTGTGCTACTCTGCTATTTGGGAACAGGTAGAGCAAACAGGACTGTACTGGAGACAGCAGTGACGTTTGGGAGGGGTCTTAACTTAAAGGTGAATTATCTTTAAATCATATTTTAGTATTGTATAGAATGGCGAATTCTAAGCAACATTTGAATTGGCCTTCATTTTTTCTGGGTTATTTTTCTGTATTTTTTTGATTATGGCCTCTTCCTCTAACTCTTTACAATTTTCAAAATGGGGGTCACTGACCCCATGTAAAAATCAAATGCTCTGTAAGGCTACACATTTATTGTCATTGCTACTTTTATTACTCATCTTTCTATGGCAGGCCTTCTCCAATTCATACTGCAGTCTCATGTTCAAATCAATGAATGGTTGTTAGGGTAATTGAGACAATAGCAACCAGATTGCTGAAACAGAAAAGTAGAGAACTGCTGAATAAAAAGCTAAATAACTTAAAAATTATAAACATAATAAAAAAAAAAGTAAACCAAGAGTAAATTGTATCAGAATATCATCATACTAAAAGTAAATTTAAAGGTGAACAACCCCTTTAAGTAATTGATTTTTGTCAGGGCCAGTGACATACAAATGATTTTCAGGCACTTTCAAAACTATTACAAATTAACACATTAATTTCTGGCGTTATAATATTTGACATTTTAGATATTAAGAACTGTCTTGAGTTCCTGGATTTTGTCATTGCCATTTTTTTTTTAGAAGTGTACGATTTCTTTTAGAAATGCTGAAGTTTTGGGAAATTCAAATTTTATCTCTTATTCCTTGCTTAACAGTTTGTATATCTTTGGTTATGATACAAGTAAGAATAATTGCACTTATATTTTCTGGTGTTTTATAAACATATTCAGAAGAAAAGAGATTCTATACAAACATTGTCCATGCAGCTGCTACGTTACTTGTGAGTCCAGGGGAACGTGAGAGTTCATGTTTGATGCACTAATAAACCGTTTAGATGCAACCTCATTTGGCACCAGTGTTTCTACAGTGCTGTCTTAAAATTTAATTTTACATCTATGCCTTACCGTTTTATTTGGTGTCAGTTCAGAATAAAGCTTTTTAAAATTCAAATTATTTAATAAAAACAATTTACACAAGCAATCGAAGGAGAGAAAAAAAGCTGCACTAAGATATGTTTAGGATCTACTGCATATGAACCACTTGTAGAAGATCTAGATGTATCCTATTAAATGTAAATTACTATACATCAAAATACCACGAATCCATTCCCAGCTCCAGAAACTTTTTTTTGATTTGTACAACTTACATTTACAGCTAAATACCTTGTGGAAACAAACCATTGCAAGTTGTCAGGTTTAGCTAGGGAGTGTATTGAGTCTAAGGAGGGGGGGGGGTGGAATAGGCTTAAACAGCCTACTTAATTTTGAGTTTAATATAAAATATTACGTTAATAAAGACTCTAATGAATCAACATTGTTCTTCATGTCTGAAATTAAAACATTTAGATTGGGACAAATATTTATACTTCTGGATTCCCCCGGACACACACATTCAAGCTTGGCTCTGCAGAATCCTAGAACAGAAAAAGAAAATGATCATTTTAATTGCCTTAATATGTTTGATGTATGGTTTAACACAATTACACAAGCACTTTCACACCAATTAAGTTAACCAGGCACTAGATGATTTGCTTTGATTGGTTAGGTTGCCAAACAAGTGGGTGTTTGTGTTGGATCAACCTAATTTGGCCTACTAATTGGGAGGCCAAATCAATCAAACATCTTACCTCTGGGCCCTTAGTCAGATCACAATAAGGGTCCTGGGCAGATCGGTTATGGCCCATACATAGGTCAATAAGCTACCAACTCAATCTGGAGTGGCCAGGTCGTCAGCCAATGGCCAGCTTGATTTCATATCTGGTGAATACATCTGATACATACAAAGTACAGTAATGCTGCCTTTCTTGCTACAGGCCAGCAAATCCAGACTGGGATTCAGAACAGGCCCTGGAATTCCCAGTACAGAGAAGCCCATACAGCATCCCACCTGCACCTGTCTCCAGCATCTTACAGCAGCCTGCCAGAACTCACAGATTGGAAGTCTGGCCCTGCAGTCCAGTATATACATCAATTAAATCTCAGCTCAAGCCTCAAGGTAGGTGAACAAGAATAGTCCACCTGTTTCCCCTGTCCTTCTCAAAATTAATATATGCAAATCCAAAAAAAAAAAAAAAAAAAATATATATATATATATATATATATATATATATATATATATATATATATATATATATATATATATATATATATATATATATATATATATATATATATATATATATATATATATATATATATATATATATATAGAAAAAATGGGCACTTCATGTATTCATTTTTACTTTTTTAAGGAGTGTTTTTTTGGATTCATTTATAGCAAATATGGAGGCTTTCAAGTAGCCCCCTGCAGCAAGGACCCCCCTCCTTTTGAACTTAGTGCTTTGTGTGTCATCCTAACACATGTGTACTGCAAATTAATACTGTATATGTATCAGGAGCACAGTGTTTTTCACATCTTTGTTTGTGACCTATAAATAAAAATGTGTGGCCCAATGCACCACTGTGATCACGTCAAATGCTCTGGACTCCTGCAGTCACTTTCCACTCATTTCAGGTGTGTTTCAGGTTGATCCCAACCAACACACCAGTGGCAGCTATAGGAAACACCTTTCCCATTTACATGAATAAGAAGTGCCTGCAGTGCCAGCTGCCCAACAAAAATATGTAACAAAACCCATACCTTTTTTAAATATTTCCTTCATTAACCAAGACCGTCAGCATAGTCATGCATCATCATCTTCCTCCTCTTCCTTTGCTCTAAAATGCAGGTTTCTGAACTCTCTTCTGGCTCATCGAAGCACAACAAGGCACAGCAGGTGGCAGAGTCCTAACAGAAACCACAAACATTTTTAATCATATGAATGTGCATCGAAATGTGAAAAGAAATAGTGACTACTGGCAAAAATAATATATAATAATAGATTATTGCATTTAATGGATATGGAATCCAAGTAGGCCCTTGGCATCTGTACGAATTTTAAAAACTTCACAAGGACATGGCAAAATGGATCCAGTCATGCAGTGTTCTTTCAAGTCCAATTTTTGGCCAGGCTCATCTTGTAGCTTTTTTTATTGGCTCGTGCCAACCCCAACCTCACTTGCCATCATAGAACACAATTTACAGAAGCCGCTAGGACTGCATGCTACTTTTAGTATGATATAGAGAGTGATATTCTGAGAATTTGGTTTTGTTTTTTATTATTTGTGGTTTTTGAGTTATTTAGCTTTTATTCAGCAGCTTTCCTGGTTGCTAGGGTTATGCTAGGGTCCAAATAACCTTAGCAACAATGCATTGATTTGAATAAGAGACTGGAATATGAACAGGAGAGGCCTGAATAGATAGAATAATAATAAAAATCCATATACCCTGTTCTCTATGAGGGGCTGCTATATTTGTGCAGTAGGAGTCCGTTAGCATTAGAAACTGACAGGGTTAAAGGACATGTCAACCATTTTTTATACTTTTTGTATGAATGCAAACGTTACCTCTTGCCCAACCCCGGAACCGCCTATTTGTTAGCGGCACGGAAATCTCTCCTGTTCCCTTGCACCATCGGCGTTTCTATCTTCCATAGATCTAGCCTTTTACCCGCGGCCATTTTGTCCATGGCCCTTATTCACTCCTTGATTTAATTGCGCATGGCGGACATTGCGTTTTCTTTCACCAATATATGTTTTATCCCCTGAAGATCAGGTGGATCTTTTATCCCTCTGAAGCAGTGAAGTAGTTAAAGACTTTGGGCTCTCTTCCAAGCCTCCCTGCAGTCAGCAGCAGAAATATGAGCAAGGAGCTGGGGGAACAGAGTTAACGCTGACAATTCTAAAGTTGCCATAGCAACCACCAATGCTATTGCGAGATTGGTGGATAGCATGGATAGGCGTCTCATCAGAGCTCAGTGTTGCTCCGCGGCACAAAGTTTTTTTCCGACGCTGATTCCCCTGCACTGCGCATGTGCTAGATTGTGAATGAGGAACTGCGCATGTTCAGAATGCCAAGCAAGAGCGCTGATTCTTAAGGAAGGGGGGAGAGTGGCAGATCGTGGAGGAAACCTGCAGGACACTTAAATCAACAAAGCTCCTTTGTTGTTAACGTAAAAAGGACTGGAATGCTAGGTATGTGACTAATTCAATTAGGCTTTTTACTGAATAAAATCTTGTTTTAAGGGTTGACATGTCCTTTAAGAAGGGACAGTCAGGTTGCCAAAACAGTCAGGTTTAGAAACTTCAAGTGACAATTAAGCAGAACTATCAGCAAAAAATGATCAACGTGACCTATAGGTAACTATTAATGTAGAACATTTTTAGTGGCAGTATCACTTTATTCAAGCCAGTTGGAGTGGACAACTTTGCACGTGCACCTGCTACTTGAGAGTTCTAAAGGTCTGGGTGAGTACCGACCAATTTTCCTACACTCCACTATCCATTTGCAATTCCAGCATTTCTATTATGTGCTTCTCTTACATCATTTTTCATCCCAGATATCCTTTCCTTCATGTATTTTTACATTTTCCCCCATATTTCTATACCTCTTACCTCTTCCTGTGGTTCACCTTGTGATTCTCTAAATCCCCAGCTTCTGCAGCCTCCTTTTGTTTTAATCATTTTGCTTTTCTTCCCATTTATACATTCTGCTACTCCCCATAGTCTCACTTCTGTCCCTATATACTTCTTATTACTATCTTCTGGTTTCTTTTTGCAGTGCCACTGATTATCTTGTTGTTCACCTTGAAGCTAACTTTTAGTATGCTATAGGATGGACAATTGGACAACACAATTTGTCTTTATTATTTATTTCTGATAGTTTTTTAATTATTTGCCTTTTTCTTCTGACTCTTTCCAGCTTTCAAATGTGGGGACATTGACCCCATCCCATCTACACATTTATTGCTATTGCTACTTTTTATTCCTCATCTTTCTGTTCAGACCTCTATTCATATTCCAGTCTCTTATACAAATCAATGCATGGTTGCAACCAGATTGCTGAAATTGCAAACAGGAGAGCTGCTAAATAACTCCAAAGAAACCCACAAATAATAAAACATGAAAACCAATTGCAAATTGTCTCAGAATATCACTCTCTACATCATGCTAAAAGTTAACTCAAAGGTGAACGACCCCTTTAAAGCATCAGCACTACGCCATATTTGCAGGTGAGCTTCTTTCTGGATAAGATGTGCAAGTGTGTGCGTTTATCAAGTGTGTCAGTCTGTGTGTTTATGTAGAACTGCACATGTATGACCCTGTCAATTAGCTTGGTGGTTCATAGGACATTTGATAATGCTCAGAACCTCCACAGATAACTACACAAGTGTGCTAATGCAATATTAATATATATTAGGATGGATGATAAAATTATGTTTGATAGACATCAAGGAAAACTCACCTGCATTAGATCTGCATTTTCAAAAAAGAGCCCCAGAGGCATCGGTTGATTGCTGTCTTCATCTACAAATGGACTGCCATTCAGATAAACCTCTCTTACTTTAGAGGGCTCAGAGGACGTTTTGTGACTAAACCCTACTCCATCCTCACGGTCATCTGTTAAGCCATTACGTGAAACCTCATTCAAATCAGAAAAGGGGGATGCAGAAGGACATGTATTAACGTTTCCAGCATTGCTTTCATTAGACGCTGTGTTGTCGGTTTTGTTTATGAATTCCTGTTCATCAGATTCCATCAGACCCTTTTCATCATTTTCCAACTTCTTTGGAGACTTTTTGTCTGTGTTTTTGCTAGAAACTGCCTGCAAAGAAAAAGGGTGGAAATTTAGAGTTAGTCATATGCATATGTGTAGGTACATACACACACACAGTTAAAGAGAATGGAGGTCATTTACACAGGTGCAAAATTGTATACATTTACATGTTAGTCACAAAGTTACTTGCACTAATACATGTTTCGGTTCAACCTGCAATCAAGTGCATGCAAATCTAACATACCAGGTAATTAATTAAACATAATCTGTTAGTAATACCACTCCATTTGATAACTGCCCTGCAACCAATATTCACAATTACATCTGGCCTTTTCTGCTGTAAGGATCAGATGATATTCATTTTTATAGAACCAACTTTAGTGAATGGAGGAAATAATTAATCAGGTTCAAACCTGAGGCAAGACCAGGAGGTTAAGAACTTTGCAATCCCCACAGCACCCAGTGTATCCATTGTTATTCTACTACAGCTATAGGGTGACATGAGCATCACTGTAATGAATAATTCATCAGAATTTGAGCATAGATGTCTAAGAGGTACTTTTATATCAGTGTGTAAAATAGAACACAAAATAAAAACACTAGCGCTGAAAATGATGCCATTTCATTTTACCTCTCAACACACCTGTCATAACAGGACAAATTCCAGGGGGAAAAGAATTTATGGTATAGGTATGGGACCTATTATCCAGAATACTAAGGATATGGGGTTTTCTGGATAACAGATCTTTCCGTAATTTGGAACTTTATACCTTAAGTCTACTATAAAATCATGTAAACATTGAATAAACCCAATAGGTTGATTTTTTGCTTCCAATAAGGATCTTCGTCTTGGATCAAGTACAAGGTATCTGTATTAATTATTACAGAGAAAAAGGAAAATCAATTTTTAAAAACTTGGATTATTTGATAAAATGGAGTCTATGGGAGAACCAGCGCTTTTTTTCGTAATTAGGAAGGCAATCTGGATACATGGGTTTTTGTGATAACGAATCCTATACCGCTATCTAAAAAGCAAGTGTAAAAGAATTATATGAAAAGCTGCACTGCTAAGCTTTTTTTTTCAGTCTGGCAAAAATAAATAACGTTTCACATTAGAATTCTATCCTCTGCTAATACATTCATATAACTCATTACATAGATTGATAAATATCATGTGATTTTACACTGAGTATGATGGCATTAAAGTGGTGATGGCTGAATGTTTTTTCACCTTTATACATATGCCCCAAAGTGTTTCCAACATTTATGTATCAACATTCATTAGGGGAGGGTGAAAGGAAGGAAAATAGGTGTTTCTGAGTTTCAATATTTTTTGAGGAAAAGCTGGAGAACTGTCCCCTGTGAAGTATTTTTCTCCAGAATACGTGCAACGTTTCGGGGTGACCCCCCTTTAATCAAGCATACATACCTGGACCATAGTGCAAACAATATAAAGAGGTGGGAATCTTTTTTCACAGAAATTTTTGCTGTTTTAAACAACATGGTTTTTTATGTATATTGTGTGATGTTTTTTTAAAGTTTTTTTAAACACTTTGTCCACATGCTATAAGGTCGAGAGCTTTTGGCCTTTCAACTGAATGTGGTAATTGTGTATGCTAATTAATTTAATTGGTCAGCTCTTTATATTGTTTGCACTATGGTCAGTATGTATGCTTGAAAGGGGGGTCCCCCGAAACGTGCACGTCTGCACAAGAA